>NC_057800.1:631706985-631844171 GCF_018294505.1 Triticum aestivum | reverse complement strand
TTTCAAGAAAGTTTCTCCTTGCCGGGAAGCAGACGACAAAAAAGCTAAGTTGCTAAAGCTTGAGCAATCAGTTTTTTAAGTTTTCGAGTTATTTTCCTTGAACGACCGTGCTTTGTATGGAAAACCTGTGCGCGGAGGAACCAACTCGTAGCTAGTTGCGCCTTTACTTTGTTTCGAGTCCTCTCAACAACTTAAGTGAGCTGCTAGCGTCCTTACTTTGCTTCGAGTCCGCTCAGCAACTTAAGTGAGCCGCTAGCGCCCTTACTTTGTTTCGAGTCCGCTCAACAACTTAAGTGAGCTGCAACTAGTTGCGACAAGGTTGCTTGTCGGTAGCGACCCCGCCAGCAGGCTGCTGAAGTTCCGCACTCGGCGCTCGTGGCAAGGGTACCTGCGCCGGCAAGTTTCCCTAGAAAGCGTAGGGCAGAACCATACAAAGCCAAGAGTCGAGTAAAGGAAGTAACACATCATTTTTTTCCTAAGATAGAGTTATATTACAAAAATAACTTGTCGCGCCTCTAATAAAGTGTTCCCATGACATGACTGGCAGCGACAAGAAAAGAATAAAATGGGCAGCCTAATCTACGCGATCGCCGTCAACCCTTTTGACCTCGTTCACCCTGTCCACAATGGGTGCGACGAGGGCCTTAAGTGCGTCAAGATCAGCGTCCGCCGGCAGCTTCTTGAGGACGTTGGTGAGGTTGAGTCCCGGATTGCGGAAGGCCACCTTCACCAGCACCTTCTCCAGAACTCCGGCACAAATCGAGCGTGACTCGTCGGCCAACTGCTTTGGGATCCGTTCCCGGAGTTGCTGGAGCGCCGCCGCCACACCTTTGAAGAACAGAGTGAGCTTGGCGCTGGGTTGGAGGTTCTCGTCGGAGGAGTACCCGAAGCCTTCCACCCCCAATTGCACCAGCTCCTCTTCGATAACTGCAGCAATGTTCACGAGGCCCTCCGTCCAGAGCTCCACAGTATCTCTGAGAAGATTCTGGGTTTCGGCGGCCCTCGCTAGCAGCGCCTCGTTGGCCTCGATGTCCTTCTTCAAGTCTGCCTCCCGTTTTTTGGCGCTGTCCAACGTCTCCATCAAGGTGGCCAGCTTCAGCGTCAGATCGGCGTTGGAATCCTTGGCGGCGCTCAATTCCTTGCCCCTCTCGGCGAGTCGGCCCTGCAGCTCACCGTGGGCAAGGGTGTCCTTCTCGCGCTCTAGCTTGAGGGCGGCAAGCTCTTCGCCACCAACCTTCAGATCAGTTTCTAGCTGCGCCACCTTTGCCTCCAATTCTTTCTTGGCGGCCTCGGCAGCCGCAGCCGTATCCTTTGCCTCTTGGAGCGTCCCGCCAAGTGCCCGTTCACGCGCGGCAAGCTCCTCTTCGTGGCTGTCGAGGTTCACTTTCCGCTGAGCCAGCTCGCCTTCTCGCGCGTACAGCTTCTCACCGGTGAGCCGCTGATGCTCTTCAGCTTCGGCCTTCTCGAGGAGGAAGGCCTTCCGCTCCTCAGCAAGCTGCTCCCGCTCCTCCGCCAAGGCCCGGAGAGTTTCTTAGCGAAGACCCCGGAGCTCCTCTGCATGCTTCTCTATGTCCACGCTCGCCCTCGCGGCAAGCGCTTCCCGGGACTCCAACTTGACTTGACGGGCGCGGTAGAGCGCCAACAGCCTCTGCAGCAGCCGCTCCTCCTCGGGCTCTTCACTGCTGCTTCCCGGCGCGTCGACGATCGACAACCCGGCGGAGGCAAGCACCTCCCCATCCAGAGCTTCTCCTTCCATCGGCGCCCTGGAGCTCGATGCCCAGGGGAGCTTGATGAAGATGCCCTCGCTAGCCTTCAGATAGGCGCCGGCCTGGGGCTCCTCGGAGCCTGACGCTACGGCAGCAGCGGAGGGATCGGCGGTCGGTGCAGCGCCTGGCGCTCCTGCGGCCTCAGGGCCGTCAGTGCGATCGCCAGATCCCCCGCCAGCTTCTTCGGCAGCAGTCTTGGCTGCCTCTTCGCCGGGGGGCACGTCAGCGCCGGCTCCTTCTTCGGTGGCCGCGGCATCATTAGTATTGCCGCGCGCGTCCTCCTCGCCGCCCGCCTCGGTCTCCATCGGACCCATGGAGGGTGGGTCTGACGACCAAAGAAGAAGGAGAAATCAAACAAGTGTTCGAGAAGAGAAATCAACAGAAGACTACAAGGAAAGTTTCGGGCAAGAAGGGCTACCTGTGCTAGGATCTGCCGTCGTGACCTCCACCATCGGCGGATCGTTAGCGCTGTCCCTTGCCGGAGACTCCTCCCTTGCCGGAGGCTCCTCCCTTACCGGAGGACGCTCCCTTGCCGGGGAGTCCGCCCTTGGCGGCGTAGTCGAAGCAGACGACGAGTCGGAGGAGATCACCACGCCCTCCTGATCAAGCTGTTCTGCTCCTGCACAAACAAACCAGTGATCAGATGTCAACAAAGGAAAAGAGCAACCACGCGCACCCAGAAGCAGAAAGTAAACCATATGCTTACGCTGGGGGCTGCGCTGGGGGCTGCTCTGCGAAGTGATGGCCGGATCCGGCAGGGTGGTCTCGGGCGCGCCTCCTGTTGTCGCAGTAGGCTCGTCCTCGATGACCACCACCTGAGCCTTGGCCCTCTTCGCCGCCCTTTGGGCCAGAGTCCTGAAAAGAAGAGCTCAGGGTGGATCAGATCCGATGCAAGTTGAAGAACTACAAGAACAAGCAAGGGAATCTTACTCTTCTTCTTCTTCCTCCTCGTCGGAGCTGAGCGCGGAGAGGTCGAAGTTCGGCCCACTTCCGGCACGATGAGGTGGAGGGGTGGGATCCCTTGGCCGCTTGGCGGGGACTGCGGCGCCAGCCCGAGATGACCCCGCCCCAGTTGCCACTGCTGCGGGAGGCGCACCCGCGGCAACCGTACTTGCCGCGGCGGAGCGCGTCGCGCGGCGCTGCGGCTGTTGACCAGCTTGCCGCCCTGCTGCGTCCCCGACCCTGCGGAGGTGCCTTCTTGGCTGCATTGGGGGCTGCGTTTCGAGCCCTGTTTCCGGCAAGCTCCCCGGAGATGGCGGGCCACTCGCACCCTCGGCGGGCTCACTCAACTCGGCGTCGGGCGCGGCAAGCTCTTCTTCGTCTTCGGGCCACTCCCGCTCAGCAAGACTCATCGCCGATGCCGCGTCCGCTTCCTCCACCGTGAACCCAAATTCGCCAGCGGCTGCGGCTGCCGCCGCCTCTTCCGCCCTGGTGGCGATGCGCTCCATCTCTCGATCAGTGGTGTCGCGGGTGAGGAGCTTCTTCTCGTCAGCATTGACCGCCACCTCCACTAGGCTGTCGAAGAACTGCTGCATGACGTCGCCGGCGGGCTCTTGCCAAGTTGGAGCGATCCCGTGCGAATCACACAACGGCATCATTGCGCAGATGCGGTCGCGCGAGGAGTTGTTACACAGAGGCACGATGGCTGCCGGCAACCTGAACCACTCGGGATGCTGCGGGTCGTGCTTGAATATTTCCTTAAGTATCCCGTCCAATTCTATGACGGTGAAATTGAAGTTGAGGCCTGGGCGCAACCTCATGATGTCCGCCGGGCCTCCAAATTCCCAGGCGGGTCTCCCTTTCGCCTGCAGAGGGGCGATGCGGCGGCGGAGGAAATCTGCGCCGACAGCTCCTATAGTCAACCCGGCAAGCCTGAGGCGCAAGATCCGGGTGGTAGCGATCGTCAACTTGTCATCGTCCGCGGACAGGGCGCTCCAATCATTGCCTCGCACTGCTGGGGCTTTGGCGCAGAGTGGTGAACAGCTGCGGGTTCTCCTCTACTACCCAGCACCAGTCTGCTCTCCACTCAACCCACTTGCTGCGGAGCTCCCCCTCCAGATAGGTCTCCTTCTTGCTGGCTCGCGAGATCCAGGCGATCCCCCTGGCAAGGGGTTCCCCTCTCTCGACACGGGGCATGAAGAAATGGCGGAAGAGAGCTACGTTGTGGTGGACTCCGACAAAGTTCTCGCATAGATGGGCGAAAACTGCCATGGTCAGAACGACATTGGGGGTAAAATCAAGGAAGTGGAGCCCGTAGGTGTTCATGATATCACAGAAGAAATCAGAGAATGGCGGGCAGAGCCCGCAGTAGAAGAACACGATGAAGAAAGGATATCCGCCAACTGGAGCTGCTTGCGAGGCGACGGCGGAGAGTACCTTCGTGCGCGGATGCGCCCGCGTCTCCGTCGACCAGAAGAGATAGTACCACTCCCTCAGATCCTTTGCGGAGAGCTCAGGGAGGAAGGTGGCCCGCTCTTTCCGCAGCACCTCAAGCCGCTGCGCTTCGGTCGACTTCACAACTTTCGCGGCCTTCCCCTTTCCGGGCTTCGGAGCCATGGCGAAGGCGGTGGGGGAGATCGACGGCGCCGGTAGTGGCGGCGGCGACGGGAGCGGAGCGCTGCTCTCTTTCGACTTTGGAAGCGGAGGAGGGCGGCGGAGGTTTCTGAGATTGCAACAGCGAATGACGAAGATGGAGGAAATGCCCCTGTTTCCCCTGCTTATAAAGAGGGACGGGGCGGACGTTTCGGCCTTCCAAATAAACAACCTCCCACGATCTCTCCCACGACGCCGCGTTTGACGCGTGCCGTTCTGGGCGTGCGCGGTGGGAGCGGAGAGATATGCGGCGTGACCTAGGCCGCGCGTGCCCGTGCACTGTTTTGGGCCTGGCCCAACAGCGCTCGGCACCGTGTATGGCCCAGGCCCGGGGGCTCCTGTCGGTGTACTAGAGTAGGGGTACCCTAGTACCCCGAACTTGTGCACGGGCAGTCGCAGCATCCCGCGGCAAGGCTTGCCGGGTGACCGCCAAGACCCTCCGTGGCTCCCTTGGAGACCATTCAAGAACAAAGTACTCAAACCAAGGCCCCGGCAAGAGGAGCTTGCCGGGAAGGCCAACCAAGGCCCCGGCAAGAGGAGCTTGCCGGGAAGGCCAACCCAGGCCCCTGCAAGAGGAGCTTGCCGGGAAGAGACAAGACCCCGGCAAGAGGAGCTTGCCGGGAAGGCCACTCAAGGCATACCAAGGAAGCTTGCCGTGATGCGTCCTGCATCCCGGCAAGGCCCGGTGAGCGACAAGCTCCCAAACACGACAAGACGACGACCGCGGCAAGGAGCTTGCCGCGGGAAACCCCCACTTCATGCCCGCGCTCCAGCACACCTGCTAACGTGTCGCTCTAGGACTCTCCCAAGCACACGTGGCAGGAGGCTGTGCAGCTAGGGGTGCGAGGTGGCAAGCGGAGATGAAGAGAAGGCCATCGTGGCAAACAATGGCGCTCCTAACGGTCACTTTTTGCACTATTTGAGCAACTCAGACAAGCATTTAATGCCCTTGTCCCCTGCCGTCAGAGTTAGGTAGGGTGCACTGTATCCACAGTAGCGGTAGCTGCACCTACCGCGTCCTTTTCCATTTTTACCCTTCTTATCTATGTTGCCCCCTGTCGGTGACCCCTTGAAAGTATAAAAGGAGGCCCAGGCGCAACGTAGAAGGGGTTCAGTTGGTTCAGCTGGTTCAGCTGGTTGAGCTGGTTTAGCTGGTTCAGCTAGTTGAGCTGGTGCAGCTGGTGGATCTGGTTCGGCCAGTTCGGCTCATTCAACACCAGAAACACTCTCACGCTCAGTCTGGCAGCGTCCGTCGCTCCTGAGCAAGAATTCAATACACACAAACAAGCAGAAGTAGGGTTTTACGCATCCGTGCGGCCCGAAGCTGGGTAAAAATCGCTCGCGTGTACCGCCTCGATCCGCTCTTTGTGCGACCTCCGCCCCCCGCCGAACCGAAAGGGGCCCTGTCCCCATAGGTGTTGGTGGAATCAGCCTCCCTGACAAAGTATGTGAGTTCTTTATGACTAATGTTGAGTCCATGGATTATACACAGCCTCACCCTTCCACCATTGCTAGCCTCTCTTGTACTATGCAACTTTTGCCGGTACCTTACACCCACCATATACCTTCCTCAAAACAACCACAGACCTACCTATTATGGCATTTCCATGGCCATTCCAAGATATATTGCCATGCAACTTCCACCGTTCCGTTTATTATGACACACTTCATCATTATCATATTGCTTTGCATGATCATGTAGTTGACATCGTATTTGTGGCAAAGCCACCTTTCATCATTTTTTATACATGTCACTCTTGAGTCATTGCACATCCCGGTACACCGCCGGAGGCATTCATATAGAGTCATATTTTTGTTCTAAGTATCGAGTTGTAATTCTTGAGTTGTAAGTAAATAAAGTGTGATGATCTTCATTATTAGAGCATTGCCCCATGTGAGAAAAAAAGAGAGGCCAAAGAAGCCAACAACAAAGGAGGCCAGAGAAGCCAAACAAACAAAAAAGAGAAAAGAGAGAAGGGGCAATGTTACTATCCTTTTTCCACACTTGTGCTTCAAATTAGCACCATGATCTTCATGATAGAGTCTCCTATGTTGTCACTTTCATATACTAGTGGGAATTTTTCATTATAGAACTTGGCTTGTATATTCCAACGATGGCCTTCCTCAAATTGCCCTAGGTCTTGGTGAGCAAGCAAGTTGGATGCACACCCACTTAGTTCCTTTTTGAGCTTTCATACACTTATAGCTCTAGTGCATCTGTTGCATGGCAATTCATACTCACTTGCATTGATATCTATTGATGGGCATCTCCATAGCCTGTTGATACGCCTAGTTGATGTGAGACTATATCCTTTTTTTGTCTTTTCCACAACCATCATATTTTGTTCCATGTATAGTGCTATGTCCATGGCTCACGCTCATGTATTGCATGAAATTTGAAAAGGTTTGAGAACACCAAAAGTATGAAACAATTGCTTGGCTTGTCATTGGGGTTGTGCATGATTTGAGTATTTTGTGTGATGAAGATGGAGCATAGCCAGACTATATGATTTTGTAGGGATAGCTTTCTTTGGCCATGTTATTTTGAGAATACATAATTGCCTTGTTAGTATGCTTGAAGCATTATTGTTTTTATGTCAATATTAAATTTTTGTTTTGAATCTTATGGATCTGAACATTCATACCACAATAAAGAAAATTACATGGATAAATATGTTAGGTGGCATTCCACATCAAAAATTCTGTTTTTATCATTTACCTACTTGAGGACGAGCAGGAATTAAGCTTGGGGATGCCTGATACGTCTCCAACATATCTATAATTTTTGATTGTCCCATGCTATTATATTATCTGTTTTGTAAGTTTTATATGCATTAATATGCTATTTTATATTATTTTTGGGACTAACCTATCAACCTAGAGCCCAGTGCCAGTTTCTGTTTTTCCTTGGCTTTTAGCTTCGAAGAAAAGGAATATCAGACGAAGTCCAAACGAAATAAAACTTTCGCGGTGATTTTTCTTGGACCAAAAGACGCCCAAGAGACTTGGAGTTCAAGTCAGAAGAGCCACGAGGCGGCGACAAGGGTGGAGGGCGCGCCCTAGGGGGCGCCCCTACCTTGTGGGCCCCTTGTGACTCCCCTACCCAAGTTCTTCCCCCTATATATTCACATATATTCCCGAACCTCCAGAACTATCCACGAAAACACTTTCCCATCGCTGCAACCTTCTGTTCCCATGAGATCCCATCTTGGGGCCTTTTCCGGCATCCTGTTGGAGGGGGATTCGATCACGGAGGGCATCTACATCAACTCTATTGCCCTTCTGATGAAGCGTGAGTAGTTTACCTCAGACTTATGGTTCCCTAGCTAGTAGCTAGATGGCTTCTTCTCTCTCTTTGATTCTCAATACCATGTTCTCCTCGATGTTCTTGGAGATCTATCTGATGTAATTTTCTTTTGCGGTGTGTTTGTCGAGATCCCATGAATTGTGGATTTATGATCAGATTATCTATGAATATTATTTGAATCGTCTCTGAATTCTTATATGCATGATTTGATATCTTTGTAATTCTCTTTGAACTATCGGTTTAGTTTGGCCAACTAGATTGGTTTTTCTTGCAATGGGAGAAGTGCTTAGCTTTGGGTTCAATCTTGCGGTGTCCTCACCTAGTGGCAAAGTAGGGGTAGCGAGGCACGTATTGTATTGTTGCCATCAAGGATAAAAAGATGGGGTTTACATCATATTGCTTGAGTTTATTCCTCTACATCATGTCATCTTACTTAAAGCATTACTCTGTTCTTTATGAACTTAATACTCTAGATGCAGGCACGAGTCGGTCGATGTGTGGAGTAATAGTAGTAGATGCAGGCAGGAGTTGGTCTACTTGACACGGACGTGATGCCTATATTACATAATCATTGCCTTGGATATCATCATAACCTCGCGCTTTTCTATCAATTGCTCAACAGTAATTTGTTCACCCACTGTATTATTTGCCTTCAAGAGAGAAGCCTCTAGTGAAACCTATGGTCCCTGGGTCTATTTTCCATCATATTAGTTTCCGATCTACTATTTTGCAATCGTTTATTTTCAGATCTATAAACCAAAAAAACCGAAAAATATTTAGTCATCTTTTGTTTAGTTTTATTTATCTTTATTAGATCTCACTTTCGCAAGTGATTGTGAAGGGATTGACAACCCCTTTATTGCATTGGGTGCAAGTGTTTGTTTGTTTGTGCAGGTATTGGTGATTTGCACGTTCTTTCCTACTAGATTAATACCTTGGTTCTGAACTGAGGGAAGAACTTATCTCTACTGTGTTGCATCACTCTTTCCTCTTCAAGGAATAAACCAATGCAAGCTCAAGAAGTAGTATTTCACAACTGAGGGAAATACCTACTATAGTTGTACTGCATCATCCCTTCCTTTTTGGGGAAATACTGCTACGTCTTGAGCTTGTGTTGGTTTTCCCCGAAGAGGAAGGGATGATGCAGTAGAGTAGCGTAAGTATTTCCCTCAGTTTTTGAGAACCAAGGTATCAATCCAGTAGGAGGCCACGCTCAAGTCCCTCGTACCTGCACAAAACAATAGCTACTCGCAACCAACTCGATTAGGGGTTGTCAATCCCTTCACGGTCACTTACGAGAGTGAGATCTGATAGATATAATATTTTTGGTATTTTTGGTATAAAGATGCAAAGTAAAAAGTAAAGGCAAAGTAAAAAGCAAAGCAAGATTAAAGTGATGGAGATTGATATGATGAGAATAGACCCGGGGGCCATAGGTTTCACTAGTGGCTTCTCTCAAGAGCATAAGTATTCTACGGTGGGTGAACAAATTACTGTTGAGCAATTGACAGAATTGAGCATAGTTATGAGAATATCTAGGCATGATCATGTATATAGGCATCACGTCCGTGACAAGTAGACCGAAACAATTCTGCATCTACTACTATTACTCCACTCATCGACCGCTATCCAACATGCATCTAGAGTATTAAGTTAAAAACAGAGTAACGCCTTAAGCAAGATGACATGATGTAGAAAGATAAATTCATGCAATATGAAATAAACCCCATCTTGTTATCCTCGATGGCAACGATGCAATACGTGCCTTGCCGCCCCTTCTGTCACTGGGAAAGGACACCGCAAGATCGAACCCAAAGCTAAGCACTTCTCCCACGTCAAGAACTACCAATCTAGTTGGCCAAACCAAATGGATAATTCGAAGAGACTTGCAAAGATAACCAATCATACATAAAAGAATTCAGAGAAGATTCAAATATTATTCATAGATAGACTTGATCATAAACCCACAATTCATCAGTCTCAACAAACACACCGCAAAAAGAAGATTACATCAAATCGATCTCCACGAGAGAGGGGGAGAACTTTGTGTTGAGATTCAAAGAGAGAGAATAAGCCATCTAGCTACTAACTATGGACCCGAAGGTCTGAGGTAAACTACTCACGCTTCATCGGAGGGGCTAGGATGATGTAGAAGCCCTCCGTGATGATGGCCCTCTTCCGGCGGAGCTCCGGAACAGGCCCCAAGATGAGATCTCGTGGATACAGAAAGTTGTGGCGGTGGAATTAGGTTTTTGGCTCCTGTTCTGATCGTTTGGGGGAACGTAGGTATATATAGGAGGAAGGAGTACGTCGGTGGAGCACCGAGGGGCCCACGAGGCAGGGGGGCGTGCCCTAGGGGGGCCCACCCTCGTGACCTCCTCTTTGACTCCTTGGAGTAGGGTCCAAGTCTCCTGGATCATGTTCGGTGAGAAAATCACGTTCCCGAAGATTTTATTCCGTTTGGACTCCGTTTGATATTCTGTTTCTCCGAAACACTGAAATGGGCAAAAAACAACAATTCTGGCTGGGCCTCCGGTTAATAGGTTAGTCCCAAAAATAATAGAAAAGTGGAAAATAAAGCCCAATATAGTCCAAAACAGTAGATAATATAGCATGGAGCAATCAAAAATTATAGATACATTGGAGACGTATCAGGCATCCCCAAGCTTAATTCCTGCTCGTCCTCGAGTAGGTAAATGATAAAAAGAGAATTTTTGATGCAGAGTGCTACTTGGCATAATTTCAATGCAAATCTTCTTAATTGTGGTATGAATATTTAGATTAGAAAGATTCAAGACAAAAGTTTATATTGACATAAAAATAATAATACTTCAAGCATACTAACAAAGCAATTATGTCTTCTCAAAATAACATGGCCAAAGAAAGTTATCCCTGCAAAATCATATAGTCTGGCTATGCTCCATGTTCACCACACAAAGTATTAAATCATGCACAACCCCGATGACAAGCCAAGCAATTGTTTCATACTCTAACTTTTTCAATCTTCACGCAATACATGAGCGTGAGCCATGGACATAGCACTATAGGTGGAATAGAATGGTGGTTGTGGAGAAGACAAAAAGGAGGGGAAGATATTCTCACATCAACTAGGCGTACCAACGGGCTATGGAGATGCCCATCAATAGATATCAATGTGAGTGAGTAGGGATTGCCATGCAACGGATGCACTAGAGCTATAAGTATATGAAAGCTCAAAAAGAAATTAAGTGGGTGCGCATCCAACTTGCTTGCTCATGAAGACCTAGGGCAATTTGAGGAAGCGAATCATTGGAATATACAAGCCAAGTTCTATAATGTAAAATTCCCACTAGTATATGAGAGTGACAACATATGAGACTCTCTTTATGAAGAACATGGTGCTACTTTGAAGCACAATATATGAGACTCGCTATATCATGGTGCTACTTTGAAGCACAAGTGTGGAAAAAAATAGTAGCATTGCCCCTTCTCTCTTTTTCTATCATTTATAATTATTTTTTTATTTGGGCCTTGTCTCTTTTTTATGGCCTTTCTTTTTTTATTATTTATTTGGGCTTCTTTGGCCAATTTTTTTTATTTTTCGTCCGGAGTCTCATCCCAACTTGTGGGGGAACCATAGTCTCCATCATCCTTTCCTCACTGGGACAATGCTCTAATAATGATGATCATCGCACTTTTATTTTTCTTACAACTCAACAATTACAACTCGATACTTAGAACAAGATATGACTCTATATGAATGCCCCCGGCGGTGTACCGGGATATGCAATATGACAATGATGGAGTGTGTCATAATAAACGGAACGGTGGAAAGTTGCATGGCAATATATCTCAGAATGGCTATGGAAATGCCATAATAGGTAGGTATGGTGGCTGTTTTGAGGAAGGTATATGGTGGGTGTATGATACCGGCGAAAGGTGTGCGGTATTAGAGAGGCTAGCAAAGGTGGAAGGGTGAGGGTGTGTATGATCCATGGACTCAACATTAGTCGTAAAGAACTCATATATTTATTGCAAAAATCTAGAAGTTATCAAAGCAAAGTACTACGCGCATGCTCCTAGGGGGATAGATTGGTAGGAAAAGACCATCGCTCATCCCCGACCGCCACTCATAAGGAAGACAATCAATAAATAAATCATGCTCCGACTTCATCACATAACTGTTCACCATACGTGCATGCTATGGGAATCACAAACTTCAACACAAGTATTCTTTAAATTCACAACTACTCAACTAGCATGACTTTAATATTATCACCTCCATATCTCAAAACAATCATCATGCTTCAATCTTTTCTTAGTATTCAACATACTCAAAAGAAAGTTTCACAAATCTTGAATACCAAGCATATTATTATTAAGCAAATTTCCATGCTTTTAAGAACTCTCAAAATAATTTAAGTGAAGCATGAGAGATCAATAGTTTCTTTAAAACAAATCCACCACCGTGCTCTAAAAGATCTAAGTGAAGCACATAGAGCAAAATTATAACGCTCAAAAGATATAAGTGAAGCATATAGAGCAAAACTACTTAGCTCAAAAGATATAAGTGAAGCATGTAGAGCAAAACTACTTAGCTCAAAAGATATAAGTGAAGCATATAGAGCAAAACTACTTAGCTCAAAAGATATAAGTGAAGCACATAGAGTATTCTATCAAATTTTAATTCATGGATGGCTCTCTCAAAAGGTGTTTACAGAAAGGATGATTGTGGCATACTAACAAACAAAGACACAAATAATACAAGACGCTCCAAGCAAAACACATATCATGTTGGTGAATAAAAATATAGCTCCAAGTAAATTACTGATGGAAGTGGACGAAAAGAGGGGATGCCTTCCGGGGCATCCCCAAGCTTTAACTTTTTGGTGTCCTTGGATTATCTTGGGGGTGACATGGGCATCCCCAAGCTTAGGCTCTTGCCACTCCTTGTTCCATAATCCATCACAAGAATTCACCCAAAACTTGAAAACTTCACAACACAAAACTCAAAATAGAAAACTCGTGAGCTCCGTTAGCGAAAGAAAACAAAAGACCACTTCAAGGTACTGTAATGAAATCATTCTTTATTTATATTGGTGTTAAACCTACTGTATACCAACTTCTCTATGGATTTTAAACTATTTTACTAGCCATAGATTCATCAAAATAAGCAATCAACACACGGAAAACAGAATCTGTCAAAAACAAAACAATCTATAGTAATCTGTAGCTAGCGCAAGATCTGGAACCCAGAAAATTCTAAATAAATTGATGGACGTGAGGAATTTATCTATTAATCATCTGCAAAAAGAATTAACTAAATAGCACTCTTCAAATAAAAATGACAGCAGTTGTCATGAGCGCTAAAGTTTCTGTTTGTTTACAGCAAGTTCAACAAGACTTTCCCCAAGTCTTCCCAACGGTTCTACTTGGCACAAACACTAATTAAACAAAAAAACACAACCAAAAAAGAGGCTAGATAATTTATTTATTACTAAACAGGAGCAAAAAGCAAGGAATAAAAATAAAATTGGGTTGCCTCCCAACAAGCGCTATCGTTTAACGCCCCTAGCTAGGCATAACAAGCAAGAATAGATCTAGGTATTGCCATCTTTGGTAGGCAATCCATAAGTGGCTCTCATGATAGATTCATATGGTAATTTTATTTTCTTTCTAGGAAAGTGTTCCATGCCCTTTTTTAATGTAAATTGAAATCTAATATTCCCTTCCTTCATATCAATAATCGCACCAACCGTTCTAAGGAAAGGTCTACCAAGAATAATAGGGCAAGAAGGATTGCAATCTATATCAAGAACAATGAAATCTACGGGCACATAATTCCTATTTGCAACAATAAGAACATCATTAATCCTTCCCATAGGTTTCTTAATAGTGGAATCCACAAGATGCAAGTTTAGAGAGCAATCATCAAAATCGCGGAAATCTAGTAAATCACACAAAGTTTTGGGGATAGTGGAGACACTAGCGCCCAAATCACACAAAGCATAAAACTCATGATCTTTAATTTTAATTTTAATAGTTGGTTCCCGCTCATCATAGAGTTTCCTAAGGATAGAAACTTTCAACTCAAGTTTTTCTTCATAAGATTGCATCAAGGCATCAACAATATGTTCGGTGAAGGCTTTAGTTTGATTATAAGCATGTGGAGAATTTAGCACGGATTGCCACAAGGAAATACAATCAATTAAAGAACAACTTTCATAATTAAATTCCTTGAAATCCAATATAGTGGGTTTAGCAACATCTAGATTTTTATTCCTTTCAATCCCACATTCATCAATTTCATCATTAAGATCTAAATACTTCGAATTTTTAGAACGCCTTCTAGGTAAAGGAAGATCATATTCAGTTTCATCAAGATTCATATTGCAAAACAAAGATTTAATAGGGGACACATCAATAACTTTTAGATCTTCATCTTGATTTTCATAGGTATTCGGTTTAGCGGCCATCTTATTGACTAAGGTGGCTTGCATATCCGAAATTTCAGCAGTCATCTTCTCTAGACGAGCAATCTGGGGTCTTATACCATCAAATTCTTTAGACATATCGTCAAGCTCTTTATTCATATAACTCATAAAACTTTTTTGTTCCTTAAGCTCGTTTCTAAAGAAATTATTATGCTCAAATTGCAAAACCATAAACTTCCTAACGTTGTTTTCGATCTCCTCTAACCTTTTAAGGTGAAGATCACCAAATCTCGGTTGAGCCATCATGACAAACAAGTAATCTAACACACGATCAAACGAGAGCAAACGGGCAAAAGAGGCAAATAGAGAGGGAGGATAGAGAGAGAGAGGGCAAATAAAACGGCAAGGGTGAATTGGGGGGGAGAGGAAAACGAGAGGCAAATGGCAAATAATGTAATGCAAGAGATAGGGATTGTGATGGGTACTTGGTATGTTGACTTTTTGCGTAGACTCCCCGGCAACGGCGCCAGAAATCCTTCTTGCTACATCTTGAGCTTGTGTTGGTTTTCCCCGAAGAGGAAGGGATGATGCAGCAGAGTAGCGTAAGTATTTCCCTCAGTTTTTGAGAACTAAGGTATCAATCCAGTAGGAGGCCACGCTCAAGTCCCTCGTACCTGCACAAAACGATAGCTACTCACAACCAACGCGATTAGGGGTTGTCAATCCCTTCATGGTCACTTACGAGAGTGAGATCTGATAGATATAATATTTTTGGTATAAAGATGCAAAGTAAAAAGTAAAGGCAAAGTAAAAAAGCAAAGCAAGATTTAAGTGATGGAGATTGATATGATGAGAATAGACCCGGGGGCCATAGGTTTCACTAGTGGCTTCTCTCAAGAGCATAAGTATTCTACGGTGGGTGAAAAAATTACTGTTGAGCAATTGACAGAATTGAACATAGTTATGAGAATATCTAGGCATGATCATGTATATAGGCATCACATCCATGAAAAGTAGACCGAAACAATTCTGCATCTACTACTATTACTCCACTCATCGACCGCTATCCAGCATGCATCTAGAGTATTAAGTTAAAAACAGAGTAACACCTTAAGCAAGATGACATGATGTAGAGAGATAAATTCATGCAATATGAAATAAACCCCATCTTGTTATCCTCGATCGCAACGATGCAATACGTGCCTTGCTGCCCCTTCTATCACTAGGAAAGGCCACCGCAAGATCGAACCCAAAGCTAAGCACTTCTCCCATGGCAAGAACTACCAATCTAGTTGGCCAAACCAAATGGATAATTCGAAGAGACTTGCAAAGATAACCAATCATACATAAAAGAATTCAGAGAAGATTCAAATATTATCCATAGATAGACTTGATCATAAACCCACAATTCATTGGTCTTAACAAACACACCGCAAAAAGAAGATTACATCGAATAGATCTCCACGAGAGAGGGGGAGAACTTTGTATTGAGATTCAAAGAGAGAGAAGAAGCCATCTAGCTACTAACTATGGACCCGAAGGTCTGAGGTAAACTACTCACGCTTCATCGGAGGGGCTAGGATGATGTAGAAGCCCTCCGTGATGACGACCCTCTTCCGGCGGAGCTCCGGAACAGGCCCCAAGATGGGATCTCGTGGATACAGAAAGTTGTGGCAGTGGAATTAGGTTTTTGGCTCCTGTTCTGATTGTTTGGGGGTACGTAGGTATATATAGGAGGAAGGAGTACGTCGGTGGAGCACTGAGGGGCCCACGAGGCAGGGGGGCGCGCCCTAGGGGGGCGCCCCCCACCCTTGTGACCTCCTCTTTGACTCCTTGGAGTAGGGTCCAAGTCTCCTGGATCACGTTCGGTGAGAAAATCACCTTCCCGAAGATTTTATTCCGTTTGGACTCCGTTTGATATTCTGTTTCTCCAAAACATTGAAATAGGAAAAAAAACAGAATTCTGGGCTGGGCCTCCGGTTAATAGGTTAGTCCCAAAAATAATATTAAAGTGGAAAATAAAGCCCAATATAGTCCAGAACAGTAGATAATATAGCATGGAGCAATCAAAAATTATAGATACGTTGGAGACGTATCAAATACCGACGTAGTTTCAAGTGACATCAAGGTTTCCTCAACAATTGTGTTAATTTCGTTTTTTAAATGAATAGTAAATATTTGAACCATCCATTAGTTAAACAAAAAATACTTTTCCAAATAATTAGCAAAAATCAAACAACAACCGCTACAAACTTCATGATAAAATACAAACAAGCAGCAACCTTACAAGGCATATGCCTAATACTCCCAGACACCAAACCCAATGACCACCAAGAGATCAACAAAAGTATGGAACTCGCCCTTCTATAAACCCTCAACGCATAGGTCGCTACACCATAAAGGAACCTCAATTGGTTGGCTGCAACTTTTGAAAACATATCGACAGAAACAATAGACACCACCAAATCCATGTTGATGACCAAAAAATGAGGAACCATGCATTATGTAACCACATACACCTTCAATTTATCATCATCCGTCTTACTCTTGCTCATAATTATTTTCTGCTTTTGATGCCTGGTCCAGAGCTAGCTCCATCCTTTTTTTGCTTTTGCTCCTAATTAACTTCTCTTTGTGGATGTCAGAATACTGTATTGAGGGCTAGAGCCACCCTTCTCTCTTTTGCCCCTAATTCCTTTCTCCTTCATGAGGCCACCAATCATATTGCCTAGTCGAGGGTTAGTGACATCGAAGCTGCCAAGGAAATCACAAAGTTTGTTAAAAAAAGTGGCTCCCAAGAGCAAGCGCCAACATACCATTTGCATCAACCACATAAACCAACTGCTCAATGGACTCGGGTGAATGAATGTTAATAGAGTGAAAATTATCACTTTCCTCATTGGCGGACGCCTTGCCGGGCATCCAGGGGGCATTGTGGGGGCCATACTATAGTGGTGAAACAAGTTGACCTCAGAACTCCAACAGGCCAGACATTATCCGGATACCATAACCACTACCAAAATGATGGGCTCTCCCTTGACGATGGTCGAAACAGGGTGCAGGCCAGGCAAGGTCGACAAGTTGCTCCTAGCTGGAGGGAGAAATGGATTGTCCATTTGGCCCAACTAGCCTGACTAGATTGTCCATTCGGCCCAATGACAACTTAGCGACACTAAATTACTAGAAAGTGTTTGGCCCTTTAGCATCAATTAGCAATACGATTTTCATAGGAATTTTGAAGGATTTGAATCTTTAGGTGTTTTTACTATGTTGTTATTCATAGGATTGAATCATATAAAAAAGGATTCATCCGCCCTACATTTCATAAAAAATAAATGAACATTCCATAAGAATTTTTGCATCACTCAAGCCTCCTAGAAATAGTCCTTTTATTTTTCCTTTGATGCAATCTAGCAAACCGAATTCTTGTAAAATAAGTGGCATGACATTGCAAAATCCTACATTTTCCCAATTGCATCAATTTTAGCTTTGTCTACACTGGTGCGCGTCGGCCCTAAACAAACGGTTTTTAACCCCTTTCCACGATGACATATGGAACCATCTCCAAGTGAGTGTCGGTAATAGGGGGGTCCTTCCCACACGACCCAGAAACCGTCGGGGATAGGGAGCCTTGATGCATACATTTGTCCATGTATAACTGTTTCCGATATCTCGAATATCCCAAACGCTTCATCCTTGCCACTCGTTTGTGCTCGCATTGCCATCGTAGTCGGAGTTTTGTGGTTCTGCCTAAAACCAGGCAGATTCCAGGCACGACAGTTTTCTAGGCAGATTCTAGGCACAGGAGATTTACGATGCCTGGCACATCACAAACAGTTCATGATTATAAAACTATGTATGATAGGTAGACAATCAAGTTTTCCCGCACCGTATGTGATAATGTCTGACATCACACATGCTTTACAAATGGCAACTGTGTGCATGCTTGCACACGTTTCCTCTCTGTGAACCGTCTCGGATTATGGTGTATATCGCAAACGTTTGTGTTTTACCAACCGTGTGTGCCATAATGACCTACACAACGTAATTTCGCCCTAATTTAATTGTTGCTATTTAAAATTGTACCTAAATTAAACTTCAAAGTAGGCTATAGCTTTATTCATATCCATCAGGTTCAAACAACCAATGCATTATTCGATTCACAGGTACATATGTTTAAGAATTACAGAAGCACCAAATAAAGAATGATGTACCAGGGTTCTATACTTGTACTATTACAGATGGTAAATAAAGAGGCGACAGACATTCCAGTTGCCGAACAAGGTGAAGCGGAATGGCCCTGTTGTGCTCTCCTGGATGCAGAAGGCATGCAGGAATCTAGTCCAACCCCTTGTGATGGCTGGCCGCCAATCATGTAGTTTGAGAGGTAATCTTGAGTAAACTGCTTCAGGATCCACTACAAAAGAAAAAAGATTTAGATATTGTCATCTAACACAACTCATTACGGGTAGTAAAAAGAAGGCTACATGGTTCTTACTTACCATCCTACAGTTCACTGTTGTCTGCATAAAGTGTAAATAAATAGTTCGATTGACATCTTTTGACTCATTTTAGTAACAATCTTTATCAGTTTCCTCACTTGATGCTGGTTTATGAATATCTCATTACCCCATACGCAGAAAGGGTCCAAGTGTGGATCTTTGGCAATGATATATGTACCTAAAAGCACCAAGTTAATATTAGAAGCTAAACAACAATTAAAAAATGATGTAGTACAACACTCCATCCATCCCATTATATAAGATTTTATTACGTGTATATCTAGACATCATCAGAACATTAAGGTAACACTCTTCCTTGTTGCTATGTAGCCTGGGATTGCATATTTATTCATTCAGTACAATGCATGTTGCTAAACAACAATTGAAAAACGAAAAGGCATGTTAATTGCAATATCCTTAACAATAACCAAATATCATAATTCATAGTGGTATTGTTGAAACTGTTATTGATGAAATTGAACTGCACAACAAATAGTTGCACATTGTGAAGAACTGAAATAAACAAGTCATAAGGACATCTCTAGGCGATCCTTAAAAAGTTAAAGGACTAAAACCCTTATATATATATACTCCAGCAATTTTTGCCCTTTTCTAGTCGATCCCCTAAACTTAAGGTTGTAAACTTCAATTTGATCAAGTTCAAAGCAGGTTCAACCGAAAGTAGCATGCATTTAAACAAAAACATAGATAGTTATGCATAACCAAACATAAAACATAATTTAAACTAAGCTAAACTACTTTCGGTCAAAGTAGAGGTTGAGCCAATCCTTCCTCGTCATGTACGGTGTGCCGCGAGCCGGGTCCGGGCCAGTACCATCGTCGGGGTCGTTGGGGAAGGCACTCCTCCACTCATCGACGTCGATCTCCTCGTCCTCAAGGCCCACCTCGAAGCCCTTCGCACCGCTGATGCCGCCGCCTTCGACCTCGTCATCAGAGGAGAGCGCAATAACCTCGCCGCCGTCCTTGCCGCCTTTGACTTCATCATCGGAGGAGAGCGCGATAACCTCGCCGCCCTCCGCGCCGGCAAAGATCGCCCCCTCGGCCTCCATGAGCTCCGGGTGCTGCCGGCGGAGCTCTTGCATGTAGGCCTCGTCGGTGGCCTCGGCCTCGAGACGCTCCCACGCCTCGCGGTCCTCCCGCGCCATAGCCAAGCTCACCACCCCTGGCTCCAGCGGAATGAGGTGGACTGGACGTGTGCCGAAGGGGAAATTGAGCCTAGTCGCCGCGCCGTGGTAGCGGACCTGCTAGCGGTCGTACTCCATGGCCACGAGCTCGGCCGTGTGGAAGCTACCGAGCCACCGACGGGTGCAGGTCCCTCAATCTATAATCTCGGCAACCCACGTCCCCCACCACCGCTGCCGGACCCCGAAGTAGGACTTCATCGGCTGCCGGGTCCGGGGGAGGACGGGGAAGTCCTTGAACCGGCGTAGGGGCGCAGCGGCGGGCGGATTGGGGGACCCGCGACGGTGGATCGGGCTCGCGGAGTACAACGGGGACACCTTGCCGGCATCGGGCAAACAGGCCGCGATAAACCTCTTTTTGGCCATTGGCTACTCGAGCTCCCCGGCACATAGGCATAGGTTGAGGATGGAGGCGCCGGCGATGGCGGCGACCTACCAATGGTTTCGAGGGTTGTGTGTGTCTGTGTGAGCGGAGGTTGTGTTTGAGGAAATACTGCGGCAACTGAAAATTTTACTAGGCGGGAGTAACAAGGCGGGGCTACTGAAAATTTGAATCAAGGGCGAGTAGATATTTTTGAGATTGCGAGGGATGCAGAGGCGGGAGTAAAATGCCGGGGCTACTGAAAATTTGAATCAAGGAACTGAAGTTGAGCGGGAGTAACAGACATGGCACACGGTCCGCACATGTTAATCGTGTGCTATCAAACATTAAAACCTTCCAGGAGGTAGATATTTTCGAGATTGTGAGGGATGCAGAGGCGGAAGTTTTGGGGGATCGAGCTAGTGTGCTTCACATGCCGGCTGTGGACTGTAGCCGACACACCTTCTTGCGTAAGCCATAGGCATACTATACACCGACGGCGCTCCAAGATATTTTGTACTACATCTCACACGGTTGGTGAGAATAAACTGTATGGAATCTACTTGATTTGAATTACAAAATGGGGTCACAGCGGCAATGGACGGTGTTTGAATTGCTAGACCATTTATCTGTAGTGAACATGCAACTGTATGTGTGTCGTAAAAGAATTGGAATTATTCAGGGTTCATTTGGACATTTCATACATTAAACTAGTTTTCTAGCCATTTCAAGTGCACAATTTAAAATTAAACTACATGCACATGCTTCGGTGCATACAAATTGGTTGAAAAATCAAATATGTGTCCTTCGGTGCATGCTTAGGTCCCATGGAAGAAATGGGAATGAATTTTTTGGGGTTCGTTTGGCCTTTTTAATACATTAACTGGGTTTTCTAGGCATTTTATGTGCATAATTCAAATTTGAACTACAAGCACATGGTCCAATGCACTAAGGTTGGTTGAAAATCACATGTGTGTCCTTGGGTGAATTTCTAGGTCCCATGCAAGAGATGGGAATGAAATTCAAACACCAGGGCACTGTTGATTGCCGACAAAACGTTGATATGCCTGGTTTTTAAATTCTAGTAAATCCGAAACTCATATGAAATTCATGAAACTTGGCATGCTATCATGGAGCGGCATCAACATGCCGTGTTAAAAAAATTGTCCCATTTGGGGCAGGTTCGGGTATATGCTTCTCACAACAAGCATGATGGTTTTGGTAGGGAACGTCCCACCTTTGGGGACGAAACAATATCCATTGCCTCTTATTGCTTTTAATTTTTTTTGTGTCAACATAGAACAATAGGAGTGTTGTGTCAAATTTTGGGATTTTTCGGGGTTCATTTGGACATTTCTATGCATTAACTGAGTTCTCAATGCATTTATGTGCATAATTCAAATTTGAACTACATGCACATGCTCCAATGCACTAAGGTTGGTTGAAAAATCTAATCTGTGTCCTCAGGTGAATTTCTAGGTCCCATGCAAGAGATGAGAATGAAATTCAAACACCAGGGCAGTGTTGATTGTCGACCAAATGTTGAGATGCCTGAATTTTAAGTTCTAGTAAATCCAAAACTCGTCTGAAATTCATGAAACTTGGCATGCTATCATGGAGCGACATCAACACGCCGTGTTAAAAAATTTGTCCCATTTGGGGCATGTTCGGGTATATGCTTCTCACAAACCAGAGCTTCTCACAACAAGCATGATGGTTTCAGTAGGAAACGTCCCACCTTTGGGTACGAAACGATATCCATTGCCTCTTATTGCTTTCAAAAAAATTCTCATGTCAACATAGAACAACAGGAGTGTTGTGTCAATTTTTGGGATTTTTCGGGGTTCGTTTGGACATTTTAATGCATTAACTGAGTTTTCAATGCATTTATGTGCATAATTCAAATTTGAACTACATGCACATGCTCCAGTGCATATAAATTGGTTGAAAAAATAAATTTGTGTCCTTGGGTGCATGCTTAGGTCCCATGCAAGAAATGGGAATGAATTTCAAACACTAGGGTACCGTTGATTGCCGGCAAAACATTGAGATGCCTCATTTTTAAATTCTAGTAAATCCAAAACTCGTCTGAATTTCATGAAATTTGGCATGCTTTCATGGAGCGGCATCAACATGTCGTGGTAAAATTTTTGTCCCGTTTGGGGCAGGTTTGGGTATATGCTTCTCACAAACCAAAACTTCTCACAACAAGCATCATGGTTTCGGTAGGGAACGTCCCACCTTTGGGGACGAAACCATATCTAGTGCCTCTTATTCCTTCCAAATTTTTTGTTGTGTCAACATAGAACAATAGGAGTGTTGTGTCAATTTTTGTGATTTTTTGGGGTTTTTTGGGCATTTTTATGCATTAACTGAGTTTTTAATACATTTAGGTGCATAATTCAAATTTGAACTACATGCACATGCTCCAGTGCATACAAATTGGTTGAAAAATCAAATATGTGTCCTTGGGTGCATGCTTAGGTCCCATGCAAGAAATGAGAATGAATTTCAAACACCAGGGCACCGTTGATTGCCGACAAAACATTGAGATGCTTGGTTTTTAAATTCTAGTAACCCCAAAACTCGTCTGAAATTCATGAAACTTGGCATGCTATCATGGAATGGCACCCAACATGATGTGGTATTTTTCGTGTCCATTTTGAGAGAAGGCGCACTCGAATAATGATAGCCAACAAAGGCATTTTGAAAAAATAGCTGCCACTTTAATATCTCAAACGTTTGTATAATTCAAACTGTGTGCGTTCTGTTAACCATTCACGTGACGCCACGTGTCTTGGTGTTAATGGCTCTAGGAGGTGCCGTGCGGACAACTGCTTGACCTTGACTGAACGGGAGGCATGCGAGCGCAGTCCGATGCATAGGCTAACCGAGAGGCGTGCAAGCTGTCCTCCAATGCACAGGCTCACCAGGAAGCGTGCGAGCTGTACGCTGCGCAGGCTCACTGGGAAGCGAGCCATTTGACTTCCATGGCCGCCCGCCTTCCTCTCCATTAATGGTGCTCGAGCCGCTGTTTAATACGGGCGGCCTTACTGTTCGCCTCCCATTCCCCTCCCCCGCAGACCTCCATTGCCATGGCGTAGAATGATCATTTGCTACTAGTCTTCAAGTTTGGTGAAGTCGACTCGAAACCGGAGGAGATAGAAAATAAGGAGGAATGGGGCCTCATGGACATGGCCCAGAACAAGCTAGCCACGGCGGTTGCTGCCCCCGCTCCCATCCCAGCTCCCATCCCGCGCCCGCGCTAGCGACCATCCCCGTAGCATTGACGGGCTGGTCGCCGAGCACTATCGCAGAGATGGAAGCCACGGGCGTTAGCGAGGTCTCCGCGGATCCGCGTGAGTTTGTGTACATGCCAGCGCTAGCGCCCGTGCATGTGCCCGTGCGCGCCCCTCCACCCACCGTGGCGCCGGCCCTTGTGCGTTTGGATGCACCCGCCGCGCCCGTGCGCGCCCCTCCACTCACTGCGGTGCCAGTCCCCGTGCGTTTGGCTGCACCCGCCGCGCCCGTGCCCGTGCGCCCTCCTCAGCGGCATGGGACACTGCCGTCGACCTCTACCTCTCAGAGGCGCCAGTTGCCGTCCTCTCGCGCCCCGCCCGTCGATCGCGCGATGACATGGTGTTTGATTTACAAGTGAAGAACATTTTGTGCTGCCTTGAAGACTTCAACAACGATGTCCCGGAGGACGACAACGACAACGACGGCGTGGCACGCCGCCTCCGCCGCCGCCGGAAATAGTTTTTTTGGGGTTTAATACTGTATCTTGAATTCTCGATCATATGAATATAAATTCGCAGTGTGACTGAATGAAAGATATCACTTGAACGAACTTGCATTTTTCTCTCTTAATGTACAAACTTATCAAATGATTTTCTTTTAAAAAAAATGTCAACAATTTTTAAATATAAAACACTTAGCGTAAACATTTTAGTTAGAACACCCGTATGCAAACCGACAGCTTCCCCAGGAAACCAAGGGAAAATGTGCTGAGCAGGATTTATCCATCCCTTCAACGCAAACAGTTGTTTTGCATGACCCGTGTGCAACCATGTACAAACAATTGGGTAAGATTTGCATATCTGTCATTTTGGGTATGTTGCCATTTCTCAAACTGGAAAGATTGACATTTGTCTATCTAGTAGCATTGCCATTTGTCTACCTTGTAACACTGCGATTTGTCAAAATATGCAGCTACAAATCACTAGCACTATCTAATTTTTGCAACTAAAATCACTAGCACTGTTCATATGGACACCACTAGCAGGCCTGAGTTCATGGACGCATATGCAAATGTACCATTGATTACATACAACAAGTCATCAACCCACAACGACAACGAGGATACACGTTGGATTATAGATCATTTCCAACAAAACATTCTAGTAAAGTTTTTCTCACACAACAAATAACAAAGCGATGAAATGAACTTTAGCTCAACCACTCGTCGGCATTGGAAACGCTTGCTTTGAACCAGAAGTGATTCTCTGGGAAGGGCTAGCTACTATCAATCTCGAGACCGATGCAGGACTGATCATCCAAGCTGAAGCGGCCTATTTCAATACCCATATTGGGACGGTAGGGAAACATAGTAATGTCCGAGGTATAGATACAGTTGCTTCTCATAAATGGTAGTAACGTTGTGTCAACAGCAGCTGGATCACCTTCCACCATCATTTGATAGTTTTGTCCAAGGAAGAGCGAGTTTCCTCCAAGACTTTCAATACTGAACTAGGGAGAAGGTGTTGGCGCTAGTACAATAGTATCCATCCCGAATACCCTACAACGGATGTTCGAATAGGTCTGGAGAGTGCGACCATATGAGAAAACACTTGCTTCCTTAGTAACATCAACAGTGCCCCGTATACAACAAGAAGAGGTGATCCATCGGAATAAGTTGCCAGGCGCCACTGAGTATATGGGTCCTGCTCGTCCTCCTGCTCATCCTCATGCTCGTGAATAAAATTTTCAATTATAGGTGGTGGAATGTTCATAGGACCTTGGAAACACAAGAAGGTTAATTAGTAAAGGGAAACTAGCTAACCCGCATGCATGTGGATGAAACAATTATAATTACGGTGGAAGACAAACGTAACGAAATCATGAGGATTCCATGCAAAAACAGTGCCACGAGTGGTGGCGGCAAACACAAGACCCTCGTATTGAATTGCATCATAGTACTCATCCGTGTATAGTAACTGATTTTTGAGCAATATCCATCGAGTCGAACCATGAAGGACGGCAAAAAACTTGTCGAAGATAGTGACAACATAAGCATTCCTATAACCCCAAGAGCGGTTGGGAACTCGACAAATTGCTATATTCCGTAGACGACAGTCAGCATGATCGTATTTGAACTCATGTAGAATACCGGTGTACTCAACCTCTGGGCAGTCGTCTGAGATTTTTCGAAGTGGAACCCGATGACGAGTGTACACATTCACAAGTTCCCACTCGTAGTTGTACCCAATATAAACAACCCAATCTCCATTTGCACCTGCCCAATCCTTGCCCTCAAGCGATGGCATCTTAACATCATACATATCATTATCAAGCGGCATCAACTTACACAAGGCGAGGCTTCCCTCGTCCCTGCGCCAGTCAGCAGGGTCATGGCGAAGAAGATAGGGGAGATCAAACCGCTCCTGAACCCTTGAGTTCCTTGTAATGATGTTATTAGTTGAGTCGAGAATGGTCTTGAACGAACCTGCCATGCTAGCCGATGTGATGACGTTGCACCGATCAATGAGTTCCTCCATCGCGTCATCATTCAGATCGGGGCAAGACTAACGGGGTCGTTTCCAGCCAATTCCCTCCATGGAGAAGATGATCAAACAATGGCAGAAGGAAGGGTGAAGGCAAATGGAGGAGGGAGGAGGAGCTAGCGTGCGATAGTAGTTCCAAATCGAGAGGGATAGGCGAAGAGTCGGTGGACGGTTGCCACGGTACACAAAGAGGCGCCTGGGGAGCGAACGGTTGCCATAGAGGTCACACACTGACGACAACGGCCGAGTGAGCCGCATGCAATCCCATCGCACAACACACACGTCTTGTTAAGTTGAACCGTTTCTGTTCTCTTGTGTCAACGCAAACAGTTCATCCGAGTGAACCACATGCCGTATATCGCACACACCTTGATCTGGCTACCCGTTTCTTTTGTGTTGCCTAATCACAAACAGTTCATCCGAGTGAACCGTATGTTGTATATCGCACAGACCTTCATCTGGCTCCCCGTTTCTTTTGTTTTGCCTAATCACAAATAGTTCATCCGAGTGAACCGTATGGTGTGTATCGCACACACCTTCATCTGGTTGCCCGTTTCTTTTGTTCCTCCTCATCACAAATAGTTAATTGAACTAAACCGTATGCCCTTCATCACACACGCAACTAAAATCTGAACCGTGTTTGATGCATCCTCCAACGCAAACGTTTTCACCTTTTTTGACGGTTTTCATACACCACCGTTTGCGATTATTGCATGGCACACAGTTTCTTGAAGGGTCTCTGATCGAAGTGTCACGTTAGTAGCATCCTGCAATAGTGCTACTTCAATACCTTGTTCAGAAATTTTATGCCCAAGCACTATACCTTCATACACCATAAAGTAGCACTTCCCCCAATTCAAGACAAGATTAGTTTCTTCACATCTTTGCAAAACCCGATCAAGGTTGCTTGCGCAATCATCAAAAGAAGTCCTGTAAATGGAAAAATCATCCATGAATACCTCAACAATCTTTGCACAAAAATCAGAGAATATAGCAGTTATACATCTTTGAAAGGTAGCAAGTGCATTACGTAAACCAAGAGGCATGTTTCTATAAGCATAAGTTCCAAAAGGACAAGTAAAAGTAGTTTTCTCTTGATCTTCTTTTGACATAGGTATTTGAGAAAAACTAGAATATGCATCAAGGAAACATAAGTGTGTATGCTTAGACAATCTTTCTAACATTTTATCAACAAAAGGCAAGGGGTAATGATCTTTTCTAGTTTAATTTCCTGAAATCAATTACCGTCTTATAACCAGTTACAATTCTTTGTGGGATAAGTTTTTTTATCATTAGGAACAATAGTTATACCTCCTTTTTGAGGAACACAATGAACATGACTTACCCATCTACTATCAGATATGGGATAAATTATACCTGCTTCCAGAAGCTTTAATATTTCAGTTCTTACCACATCCTTCATTTTAGGATTCAATCATCATTGATGATCAACAACTGGCTTAACACCAGGCTCCATATTTATCTTGTGCTAACATAGAGTGGTGAAAGTGCTAGTTATCGACTAGAGGGGGGTGAATAGGCGATTTTTATGAAAGTCTTTAAGACATGAAATGTCTTCGAAGACAAGCAAGCAAATAACACATACACGGTATGCAGCGGAAGATAAACTACTCTAGACATGCCATAGTCAAAGAAACAGTACAAGGACATCACAAAGACAAATAGCAGCTAGATAGAATAGATCGGAATAGGAAGACAGTGTGAAGCCAAATATGCAATCAGAGAGAATGTCTTCACACAATGAAGACAAACAGGACAAACAAGCAATGACTTCACGAAGCTAAACAGTAAGTAAAGGGTGAAGTGATAGAACCAGTTGCTTGACAAAGACAAGGATTTGGTAAACTAGTTCTAGTTGATGTGACAACTGTACACATGGTTAGGGAGGCTGAGATTAAACTCAGAAGACCGCGTCTTCACCATATTCCCCTTGAGCTAAGGATGCTTAGTCCTTACCCAATTACTCTGGTAAGTCTTCAAGGTAGACTTCCAAATCTTCACAGACTTCATTCACCGGCGATCCACAATGACTCTTGGATCCTCAGAACGCGATGCCTAACCAACTAGAAGATACACAATCCTCAAGTGTAATAAGTCTTCAGATCACGCAAACAGAAAGACTTCTATGATGCCAACACTCTTTGGGCTCTGGGTGTTTTGGGCTTTGTCCTCGCAAGGATTCTCTCTCAAAGGCTCCGGAGGAGGGTTGCTCTCAAATGAAAAAAGTTGTGCACTAACTCTGAGCGACCACCAATTTATGGTGTAGGGGTGGGCTATTTATAGCCAGGAGGCAACCCGACATGATATGTCCGAAATGACTTTGGTTCACTAAGGAACCGACATGTGTCCAACGGTCAGATTTCAAACACACGCAACAGCTTGACTTGGGCTACAAGAAAAGTTGACTCGTCCAACTCTGGATAAGATTTTCTCTCATTGTCTTCACTCGAAGACATAGGATTTGGGTTGAGCATCACATCAGTTTTCTAACTTTGTTCACTTGGACCCCACTTAATAGTTCGGTGGTTCCTATGACACAAGAAATAAGAAAATGAAACTACGAAAGAAACTATGTCTTCGCACTCCATTATCTTCAAGTGAATGTCTTCACATGTCATTATCTTCGACGTGAATGTCTTCACGAACAACCATTGTCTTCAATGTCTTTATACATTTTTAGGGGTCATCTCTAATAGGTAAACCGAATCAATGAGGGACTTCTAGCTGTGTTGTCCTGTGAATCTCACAAACACATTAGTCACTCAACCAGGTTTGTCGTCAATACTCTAAAACCAACTAGGAGTGGCACTAGATGCACTTACAAGTGGGACTAATGCCCTAAAGATCATCAAGAGTATATCCAATAGCAGCACGATGCTTCCTCAGAGTTTTAAGTAATCTCTTTTCTTTATGCTCTGAAAGGTTAGCATTGATAATAATAGGATATATCTTCTTTTCATCAAGATTAGCATATTTCAATGTATCAGGTAATGTCTTAAGTTCAAACACAGGATCACCCTTTGGTGGAGGAGGACCTCCAAGAGTTTCAACAGGAAAATTATGTTTAAGGATAGGTGCTTGATTAAAGAATATCTCATCTATTTCATTTCTTTCATTCATATGCATATTATTTTCATGGTCTATCAAATATTGTTCTAACGGATCAGTAAGAGGTACGACAATAGAAGCAAGACCAACAATTCATCCTTACTAGGCAATTATTTATCATGAGGTTGTCTATGAAATTTAGAGAAATTAAACTCATGAGATACATCACCAAAATTAACACTGACTTCCTTATTGCGATCAATCTTAGCATTAACTGTATTTAGGAAAGGTCTACCAAACATAATGAGAGAAAAATCATCTTGTTGAGAACCAAGAACTAGAAAATCAGTTGGGTATTTGATCTTACCACACACTACAAAAAAGACACATCTGTGACATTTTGGGCCGAATGAATTTTTTCTATCATGCTTATGACACTTCTATGACGATAATTGTGACAAAGCCCCATATCATCATAGATGTGGTGGGCTTCTACTTCTATGATAGAAAATGGGCTTTTCGTCCTGGGCAGGCCAGAGACGCAGCTGCATGACATTCTTTGGGCCGTCCATGACGGAAAAAACCATGGTAGAAGCAAGGGCGAGGAAAATAGCGGGGAGTTCCCGGTTACGGTGGGTGGTCGGGGCCGAGCGATGCACGGAGGGATTGCGTGTTTCTCTCATACACGTACGCACATGGGTGCGAGGCGTTGGGCTCTAACTGAACCCGAGTGAGGCATTCACCTACTGAACCCGAGTGATTGCACTGGCTACGCGTTACTGAACCCGAGCAATTGATCGATCCCTCACTATTAACTGAACCCGATCGAGCGATTCTTTCTTTACTGCTGCTAACTGAAGCCGATCGAACATGCTGCCTCTTGATGAATAGTGAGTGTTGTTGGGGGTTGGATGAACAGTTCCTAATGGGGGTTGGATGAACAGGACCCCGTGGTATTAGAGGCTGTTGCCGCTGGATGAACAGGACCCCGATCGAGCTGGTTGGGGGTGGATGAACAGGACCCCGTGGAGGGCTGGTTGAATAGTAGCTAGTGGAGGGTTGGATGAACAGTAGCCCGTGGAGGGGTGGTTGAACAGTAGCCGTGGGAGGAGCAGTGGAGGCTGGATGAACAGGAGCCCGTGGATGAATAGTAGTTGGTGGAGGCAGGAGGGAGGCATCATGGATGAACAGTCACAGGTGGAGGCCGGAGGAGGTCGACGGTGGAGGAACAGTAGCCTGTGGAGGCTGGAGCGAGGCAGTAGACGGTGGATGAACAGTAGCCCATGGAGCCTTGTTTCGCGGTATGCCACACCCCTCCCGATGAACAGGACCCCATTTCGACCGTAGGAGGTCGAAGAGAAGTCCGTTTCCTCTGTTTTGTGGTACATCACACCCCTCCCGATCAACAGGACCCCGTTTCGACCGTAGGAGGTCGAAGAGAAGTCTGTTTCCTTTGTTTTGCGGTACGCCAGACCCCTCCCGGTGAACAGGATCCCGTTTTGACCGTAGGCGGTCGAACAGAAGGACGTTTCGGCTGTTCCCTCCAAGCCGGTTGGCTCCCGATGAACATGATGTATTTTGTTGTCTCTCTATAAACACGACGCAGTTTCTCCATTCTGACCTAGCCGGTTGGCTGCTGATGAACAGGACGCTGTCGCCGCTCTCCGCCGCCTCTCCATGTACACGAGCCCTAGTCGTACGTATGCACGAGTAGGCGTTCGAGACCCCGCTCGTATGTACATACGTGGCCATATTTACTTTCTCGCACCCTGGTTGTACGTACATGTACACGATATTGACGGGACTGCATGACATGCTACTGAAAGTGCTAGTTATCGACTAGAGGGGGGTGAATAGGCAATTTTTATGGAAGTCTTCAAAACATGGAAGTTTCGAAGACAATTGATAGAAATGAACCTATTAACATGCAGCGGAAGGTAGACTACACTAGGCAAGCCATAGTCAAGTATTCAATGAAGTGAAAGCACAAAGACTAATAGGAGCTAGGTAGTATGGATCAGGATGGAAGATAGTATGAAGCCAATCAGAACAAGCAGTTACACAGTGAAGACAAATAGATTATGCAAACATGCAATGACTTCACAAGGACCAACTGTAAATAAAGAGATGGGAAGGATAGAACCAGTTGCTCGTTGAAGACAATGATTTGTTGGACCAGTTCCAGTTGCTGTGACAACTGTACGTCTGGTTAGGGAGGCTGAGATTTAACTCAAAAGACCGTGTCTTCACCTTATTCCCCTTAAGCTAAGGACACCCAGTCCTCGCCCAATCACTCTGGTAAGTCTTCAAGGTAGACTTCCAAACCTTCACAGACTTTGTTCACCGGCGATCCACAATGACTCTTGGATGCTCAGAACGCGACGCCTAACCGGCTGGAGGATTCACAGTCCTCAAGTGTAACAAGTCTTCAGATCACACAGACAGGAAGACTTCAGTGATGCCTAACACTCTTTGGCTCTGGGTGTATAGGGCTTTGTCCTTGCAAGGATTTCTCTCTCAAAGGCTTCGAGGTGGGTTGCTCTCAAACGACAAAAGCCGTGCACTAACTCTGAGCAACCAACCAATTTATGGTGTATGGGGTGGGCTATTTATAGCCACTAGGCAACCTGACCTGATTTGTCCGAAATGACCCTGGGTCACTAAGGAACTGACACGTGTTCCAATGGTCAGATTTCAAACACACGCGACAACTTTACTTGGGCTACAAGTAAAGCTGACTCATCCAGCTCTGGATAAGATTTGCTCTCATTGTCTTCTCTCGAAGACATAGGATTTTGGTTAAGCATCTCTTCAGTCACTCTGACTTTGTTCACTGGGACCCCACTTAACAGTACGGTGGTTCCTATGACTCAACAAAGAAGAAAAGGAAAAAACGAAACAACTAACTCTTCGCGCTCCATAGTCTTCACGCCATGTATTCTCTTGTCATAGTCTTCAATGTGAATATCTTCACATACCACCTTTGTCTTCAATGTCTTCATACATTTTTAGGGGTCATCTCCAGTAGGAAAACCGAATCAATGAGGGACTACTACCTATGTTATCCTGCAATTCTCACAAACACATTAGTCCCTCAACCAGGTTTGTCGTCAATACTCCAAAACCAACTAGGGGTGGCACTAGATGCACTTACAATCTCCCCCTTTTTGGTGATTGATGACAAACTGGTTGAAGTTTTCAACGGGGATAAAAGTATGTGAAATTGTAAAGGATTTAGGTATTGTCTTCGTAAGTAGCAGAAAGGCTCCCCCTGAAGATGTGCATATAAGCATTTTGCTTTTGAATGAAAATGCACATGGCAGGTTGTACTTGCGGAGCTTCTCTTCTACTTATGAAGACAATTCATCATGCATGAAAGGATATAACGAAGATAATGACATGCATAATGAAAAATGGACGTCTGCAAAATGACTTCGTGTGGAATTTATCGTCGCACATGTGGAATTTATCATCGCATCACATAGTGTCGAAATGGTAGCAGAAGACCATCAAGTTTAAGTGTTACAACTCAAAACGAACCAAATGTATCAAAAGCGAGAGTTTTAAGCACTTGGCAAATGTAGCAAAAGTATAGCAACCACCCATATGGACCCGCTGGAAGACTATCAACTCATATGCTTCTCCCCCTTTTGTCAGTAATGACCAAAAAGGTTTGAAGACACAGAGATTCTACTCGTTTCCATGAGGAGTAGGTGAAGCAGGGTCGTTGTTGAGGTTTGGTGGTGTAGACGAACTTGGTGCAGTGTTGATATGCGCCGAAGTTGGAGGTGGTGAGGTAGCATCATCTTGGTCATCTATGACTCTGGCATTGTCTGCTGCAGCTGAGGAAGAATAGTCAGAGTCTTCAAGTGAGGGAGTCCTACGCGAGTGAGCATTCCTTGGAGGAGTTGAGTCAAACTTGAATCTCTCTGTGAAGCCATCGTCTTGAAGATCAGCTTCAGCACTGAGCAATGTCAAACTCTTCCAAGACCTCCGACAGGTTTCATGTGTAACAAAGGCATTCTTGGTGGCAAGATTTCGAATGCGATTGACGTCCACCAAGAGGCTTTGCATCTGACGCTTAAGCCAGTCATGATGCATATCATGTTTCTGATGTAGAGCGACGAGAAGTTCTCGATCATTGAGAACACGAGATCGCTTCCAAGGCCTTTGGGCAATGGTACTTGCAGTGGCTTCAGTTTGGGTGCGAGGGGCACGTGTATTGCCAGCCAAGGGGTAAACACGAGAAACGGCCTAAATTTCTTCAATGGGCTGGGTGAAGCTTTGATGATCGACATTGTGAAGATAAATTGGCTCCTTTGTAGGCTTTGGGTAAATGGCTTCGACAGACAGATCAACCTCTGGCAAGAATATAAGGTGATTGTGCGCAGACGGCTGATAGTTTGCAGCAGAGTGAAGCTTGATGAGGTGCATTACCCATGGAGCATAGAACTTCAGACCAAAGATGTCGGAGCTAGATGCAGCTAACTGCCTGATGAAAAAGTCTTGAGCATTGAAACTGATGCCATTGAAGATATAGGAAACCAAAGTCTTCATTGCTCCTTCAAGCTTCGCTGTAGATGAATGTCCTTTGACAGGCCATAGAGTTCGCCTGATGATATGATAGATGGTGCGGGGCAGATACTCTAGGTCTTCAACAAAGAATTCTGTTGGGTATTCAGCGTCGCGTGGCAGAGGCTTCATCATGCTCAGCATTTGGCTCATGTTAGGCTCTGGCTTCTGAAAAATGCTCTCCAAAGCATTCTGGTGTTGTTGACAACCTGGTTCATAATATTCGCCAGGAGTGGGCAGGGCTGTGAGCTCAATGATGTCTTGGGCTTTAGCTTCATGATGTACATCGCCCATCATCCACTCAAGGATCCAAGTCTTCGGATCCCTATTGTATCCATGAATGTGGAGGGTAGCATAGAATTGAAGCAGAAGTTCTTCATTCCAATGTTCCTTGGCAGTCACAAAGTTGAGCAGACCCGCCTCACAGAAGTAGTCAAGAGCTTCTTCAAGGCAAGGCAATCCAGCAATGGCTTCACAGTCTAGACGCATATGAGGGGAAATGCGCCCCTGATTGTATAAGATGCAAGAATAGTAGTTGCGCTGCTGATAACTCCAGAGTCGATCTGAGGAGATTCTTGGCCTTGTGTAGGGGTTCTTGTCACTGTCAAAGAATGTGTTGTGTGCTATGAAGCCATCCAGATTAAATGATCCTGGTGAGGTTGTTACCGTCCACTGGCCAATTCTGGTTCCTCCGCCTGCTCCCGGACCTCAATTTGACTATCATGTGGAGCACAGGCCTCAGGTCTAGAAGCCAAAGCCAAGGCTGCCAAGGTTTCCAGGTACTGCAACTTCAGACTGCATAGTAGCTTCAGCCATGACAACGCCATTGGTGTTAGTGTTGGTATTAGTGGCCGCCTCAGAGTTTTCAACCTCCACGCGAGTAGCTGGAGGGTTGGACACATTCTCCTCGAGAACAACTTCAGGGTTGGACGGGGGTGTAGCAACACGTTCTTCTTCTCTTGGTTCTTCTTCTTGGTCATCGGCCGATGCAGCCGGAATATCTTCAGCCGCTTTGGCTTCAGATTCAGGGATGTTCGCAGTAGGAGAGGCTTCAGGAAAGACTTCGCATGAAACGGATTGGCGCTCTTCTCCTTCTAGAACACTTGACAAAGTGATCTGTGGCCTTGGTCCTTTGCGAAGCCTGCGGAGTGCGGGCGACGCCTGTGGAGATGGAGTTGGTTGGGCCTCAAAGTCTTCATTGTCAATCACCGGAGTGGTGACCTAGGTTGGGGGAGTAACTGGTGTTTCTTCATCACCTTAGGCTTCGAGCCTGTCATACTGGCCGGGAAGACAATGCGAGGTTCTTCCTGACTTGATGCTTCTGGTTGGGCCACAACATGCTTCTTCTTCTTCTTGGCAGCCATTCTGGGGTCAATGCCTGGTCGCCCCAAAGCCTTGCGCTTTTCAGCTTTATTGTAGCCTTGAACACATTTGGCAGCAAGATTCTTCATGCACTCACGAGGACCTTTTTCTTCTTCTCGTTTCTTGTGGAACGCCTCCTTGAGCTCATGCATCATGACCTTGAAGTTTTGAATGTCTTCAACATTGAGCTTGGCCATGTGCTTCTTGAACTGAGCCTTTTCATAATCAATCTTGTTCTTTAGCTCAACAATTTTCTGTGCAAGAGCCAGCTCAGGAGCAATGGCTCCATGGAAAGAGACGCTGAGGCCAATTGGGAGATGAAGATCATCAAAACTGAGGTCTGGGCTGTCAAACCACTCATCAATAAACTTGTACAGGATCTCCACATCAAAGAGGGGAAGATCATTGAAGATTTCCGCCTCTTGCTTGCTCTTTATCAATTGCTCAAGAGCATCATCACCAAGATCGTCGTCGCTAGAAAGATTAATGGCATCATTCTCGTTTCTCAAAATAGCAGCAGGAGTCAATGCTGGACCAGTTGGTTACATGGGCTTCTTCAACTTGTCAGACTTGGAGATGCGAGAAAGATCTTCAGACTGCACACTGGCTTTAGGAGGTGCAGTGGCCAGAGGCTTCGCCCGTGAGACCTTTGGTGTGGAGGAGGGCTTTGAAGCCTTTGGTTTCTTTTGCTTCACTGGCTTCGGTGGTGCAGGCGCTTCGTCAGATTCAGCGTCATCTGCAGAGTGATCCAAAGCTGCCCCTTGAAGCTGAATGTGAGTGATGAGACCTTCTAAGTTGTAGAAGGGCCCAACAAGATTGGGTTCACCTTCGTGTGTGCCATCGGCACGTGGCGCAGAGGGACCTGGGTTGAAGTCTAATCCCCAAGACTTCTTGTTTTCCCTGGCCGAGTTCTTGGCAAACTAAAAGTTGCGCTTGAACAGATTGTCATCTTGATACCATAGCAATGACGATGGGTCGGCATCAGTAGGCTGTGGCCCTCGGACCATGCAAGGGTAGAATCCTTGAGCAATGGCTTCAGTTCTGGTCTTGGGTTGAAGATTTTTATAGAGAATATCTCCCCAAGGACGCGTGATAGCATTCATACTCCCTGGTGACGAATCTGTACTTGAACCATTGCTCGGCCCAATATCTTCGAATACATTGGATTCATGTCTTGCGCTGACCATAGCTTTCTTAGGGGTCAGTTTTGTATAGTTCATAGAGATCTTCGGGCAGATCCATTGATGTACCCCCACGGTGCTGTCTGCCACCCTTCCTTGCTGAATTCTCTGTTGCCATGAAGTTTAGACTGAAAGGCTTCAACACTGTCAAAGTCTTCCGTCTGCTGGTCAGACAGGAACTGGCTTCGGGAGAATTTATGTGATGCTGTAAGAACTCTGCAAATGAATGCAGACTATGAGAACCAAGGGATTCTCCCACGCACATGTACCTGTGACAGCATTAGAGATGCGAGGGAAGGGGAAGAGGTCATATGCATTCTCAGAAGATTTTGAAGATAAATCAGTTTAGAAGGCATTGACCTCATAGTGCGAAGACATTCACTCATATGTAGAGAGTTGGTTCCAGATTTGTACGAATCCACGAATAAGTACAAGTGAGGAATCTAACTACTTTGTGAAGCATAAGTGAACATACTAGGCATGTTATGAGATGCAGAACAGGATAGATCCAACTTTGTAGGAACAGAAACCACTTGTGGTTGAAAGGATGAATCTATCGGATCAAAAAGGACTGTAAAACGAGTTTTTATTTACCACTCGAGGAACTGCTAGACGGAGTAGGAGATGAGGCCGAGCAGTTCGATCTTCCATGCCCTAACTTGGCGACGGAGGACACCTATGGCGACGGCAGAGAAGACGATGTCTGCGGCCGGCGTGATGACGGCATCGGTGAGGTCGCGGCAGCTAAGCACTTCGTCGCCAGTGTCGTCGAGGGCTAGCGGTGGCACTAGGGTTTGTGCGAGAAAGAGAATTGGAAGAAGAGATAATGACTAGGGTGTGGCGTGTATTTATAAGGACAGGGACGGCGCATCGTTATTACGCTGGTGCCCCTGGCGGTTCACATCTGAAGGACACGTGGCGATCATGCAACTCATTGGAGGTTGTTCCATGTTCCCACATATGCCTGGATTATCGGGTGGTCATTCCCGCTTCTCCGGGTTTCAGGCAAAAAGGATTGAGCATTTAAAACAGATTTAATGTTTGTCTCTGTATCTTGTGCTGACAAGGACGCAGCAAAGACATTCGAAAGTTTCAATAGAATGCATATGATTTGGATAGATAGATTTGAGATCCCAGCATAGAAAGGTTAGGGTCCGATCACATTCACTTAGTTCAAAAGATCCAACAAGAAGACATAGCTATAAGTGAATGCTGTAGAGGACAGAACGCAAATACATGAATATCTCCGAATGAGACCAAATCAATATTGTGAAGATAAACATGAAGCCATGTTAATATTGAAGACAAACCAAATGCGAAGGCTTTGCAAATATAACGCCAACAAAAATTACTCCAAACAAAAGTTTGGTGGTGGCGTTACCCACCGTATAGGAAGTATTAGACCCAGACACGGTGCACAATTATCGTGGCACTCTGAAGTCAAATTCCGCGTTAATGTATTCACACTTAGAGTGTAAGTCTTCATTAGTTGAAGATATACGTTACTTCGTGTGTTGCACATCTAAGTCATCAACATGCATAAGTGCTAGGATGTGTGCATGATCACATGACATTTGAGGATTCCAAGATATTTAGCTCACACCGCAACTTGCAAAACCTTTTCTCATCCAAGGGCTTTGTGAAGATATCTGCCAGTTGCTCTTCAGTGTTGACGTGAATGATATCAATATCTTCCTTCATGACATGATCTCTGAGAAAGTGATGACGGATCTGAATGTGCTTTGTCTTCGAGTGCTGAGCTGGGTTGTTGGCAATCTTGATGGCGCTTTCATTGTCGTAGTAGAGTGGCACTTGCTTCAGATGAATGCCATAGTGTTTGAGTGTTTGCTTCATCCAGAGAAGCTGAGCGCAGCAAGATCTAGCAGCAATGTATTCAGATTCAGCAGTGGAGAGAGATACACAGTTCTGCTTCTTTGAAGACCAACACACAAGTGATCGTCCCAGAAAGTGACATGTGCCTGATGTAGACTTGCGATCCACCTTGTCACCAGCATAATCAGCATCTGAGAATCCAACTAGATCAAACTCTGAGCCCTTTGGATACCATAATCCTAGTGTTGGGGTGTAAGCCAAATATCAAAGAATTCGCTTCACAGCTAAGTGATGCGATTCCTTTGGTGCCGCTTGGAATCGGGCACACGTGCAAACACTAAGAATGATATCTAGCCTAGATGCACATAAATAAAGCAAAGAACCAATCATGGAGCGGTATACCTTTTGATCGAACTCTTTACCATTAGCGTCAGGATCCAGATGACTCTTGGTAGGCATTGGCGTCGTATAACCTTTGCAGTCTTGCATTCCAAACTTCTTCAGGCAATCTTTGAGGTATTTCTCTTGAGATATGAAGATGCTGTTGCGTTGCTGTCGTATTTGAAGACCAAGGAAAAACTTCAGCTCACCCATCATGGACATCTGATATTGCTCTTGCATCATGTATCCAAACTCATCACTGTATTTCTGATTAGTGCAGCCGAAGATAATGTCATCCACATATATTTGGCACACAAACAGTTCACCATCATATGTCTTCATGAAGAGTGTGGGATCCAGGGAACCAGGTTTGAAGCCTTTGCTCTTCAGGAAGTCTTTGAGTGTGTCATACCAAGCACGAGGGGCTTGTTTGAGGCCATACAGTGCCTTGTTGAGCTTGTAAACCATGTCAGGATGTTTTGGATCTTCAAAACTAGGCGGTTGTGCAACATACACTTCTTCTTCAATCTTGCCATTGAGAAAGGCACTCTTCACATCCATTTGATACAGAAGCATGTTATGATGATTTGCACAGGTCACCAGTATGCGTATAGCTTCAAGCCTAGCCACAGGAGCAAATGTTTCATCAAAGTCAATTCCTTCAACTTGAGTGTATCCTTGAGCAACGGGACGAGCCTTGTTTCTTACAACTTGACCATGCTCATCTTGCTTGTTGTGATATATCCATTTAGTGCCTATGATATTGTGTTTACGAGGATCAAGACGCTTGACCAGTTCCCATACATTATTCAGCTCGAACTGTTGAAGCTCTTCTTGCATAGCTTGAATCCATTCAGGTTCCATGAAGGCTTCATCAACTTTCTTGGGTTCAGATATTGAGACGAATGCAAATTACCCACAGAAATTTGCTAGCTGTGTTGCCCTTGAACGAGTGAGTGGACCAGGTGCATTGATGCTATCAATTATCTTCTCAATCTGTACTTCATTTGCAACACGAGGATGAACTGGACGAAGATTTTGCTCTTGCTAATCATTGTCATCGTTTGAAGAATTGTCTTTAGGCTGAGCATTGTCTTCAGGTTGATTAGGTGCAGAGATGATAAGTTCCTCTTCAGGCTGTACTTCAGACGGTATGATTTCTCCAGTTCCCATAAGCTTGATGGATTCACTGGGTGGAATTTCATCTAGCACATTTGGCAGGTGTTCTCTTTGCAAGCCGTTAGTCTCATCGAACCGCACATCCACAGTTTCAACCACTTTATAGTGAAAGAGGTTGAAGACTCCGTAGGAGTGCAAATCCTTTCTGTCAGGGATATACCCCGTGGCTTAAACCGGCCGGAAGTATAACCCGGCCGGAGTAGGCATTTCATTGGTAAACTGCCAGAGGATTGGCGGTTTACATGATTGGCGGTGTAAACCGGCCTGAAGTTAACTCGGCCGGACTTGGCGGATTATCTGAAGACCCCACTAACACTTGGCGAGTTACTGGCGACCCGCCTTGACCTGGCGGTTTACAAGCAACCCACCTGGTCATTATGACTCACTGGTGATCCGGCGTGCGGGACAGATAGATGACAAGGCCCAAGACCCAGAAGGCCGGTTCACGTTTAATGGTGGGCCGGTTTAAGAGGAAAGGCAGGAGGAATATTATCTTACAAGGAGCTAAGACCTGGACTTGTATCCGGTTTGTATTAGAGATAGACTAGTCCTAATCCTAATAGGACTCTACATGTAACCCGCCCCTCCAACATATATAAGGAGGGGCAGGGCTCCTCAAAAGGGGACAAGATTCACAAGTTCCACAAGTTGGACAAGTTAGGTTTAGACAATAGCTCTCAAGATAGAGCACTCTTGTAACCATGATCATCATCATCAATATCAATGAAGCAGGATGTAGGCTTTTACCTCCACCGTGAGGGGCCGAACCTGGGTAAAACATCGCGTCTCTTGTCCCGCTCAACCCCTCTCAAGCTACCACATAAATGCGTTGGCCTCGCGACTAAGTCCTGACACTAAGGACATCTGCCGTGACAATTCCACGACAGTTGGCGCCCACCATGGGGCCTGCGCACGGTGGTGTTAAGTTCTTGAAGGGATCTATATCAAGGATCGAGAAGTTCAAAAATTTTTGGATGAAGGACCGGTTTGGAAGGATCTACATTGTCTCTATGGAAAGCAACCCGGACAACATATACAAGTTTTTGAGAAGAAAGAAATTTAGGGTTTTGCAGAATCAGTACACCGCACCCGTCTTTGGTGATCCATCAAATCTAATCAAAAGATCAGTTTTTGCTACGGCATCGCCGCAAGTCGCTGAGTTTGATAGGAGATCAGAGGATTTTCTTTGTTTGGGCGGTGTGTTGTACGATGTGGAATCGGTCCAAAATGCAAGGTTTCCACCAAGAAATAGAATCTCTGTTGCGGTCGACGTGAGGATCGAGACAGGTCACCTGCCTCATGTTGTCAATGCTGCGGGCCAGCCTTACCGTCGCCACTCCGAGTCACCTACCGCTACTGCTCCCGTCCTCAACTGCATCATCATTACAAGCCTCAGAGTGTAGCCGGGGCCTTAACTGCCTGGGAGTCCCGATCCAGAGGGAAGGAGACCACGACAAGGATTCCAGCGGGAGTCAACCGAGTTGACCGACACCCGGAAATGAACGAAGACACGGCCTCTGCTGATGCACCACCACTACTGCGGCCAGATTGCCGCGGGCCTCGACCACAGCCGCGCCTGGCTGATTTCGCTGCCCCCGTGGCCGCGTCAGGCCACTTCTGCCTGTGCCGAGCTGCCAGTGCGCTTCGCCTCCTCCGAGCCGCTAGTGCACCTTGCTGCCACCGACGACCTCGCCCCGAGCCGGCTGCTCCACCTCCCGCCGTGCTTCACTCCCAAATTTATTGATGGATATTACATATAGATCATCTGCCATACGAACAAATCAGGTGCTATTTTTCTAAACTTTTACTGGTATAATTAAGTATCATCCAAAGCTTTTTCCACGGTATGCTATGCTATACACAGGTCAACGGACTCATGGCTAAGGTATGATCCGGTCCTCGTGCACCGGCATCGGAGGCAACGTATACATCTGCACCGCCCGTGCCGGGCGTTTAAAGACCTGGAGAATAACCCGGAGGGTTTCTGCTTGAACCACCGAGACCATATTGAGTCGCCAGACATGTAAACCGCCTCTGTCGCGACGAACAGATCATCTGTTGTCCGAACAAAAAACATTAGGTGATATCCATCTAAATCTAGTTTCTTGGTATATATTGTTTTTATCAAGGGGACAATTACTTTGGACCAGATATTATGATATGCAGGACAATTATTCATTATAAAACATGGTTTATACCATGGATACGGAGTACGCGCTGGCAACGTCCTGCCCGGTGGTCGTCCGTGCCACATTACACGGTGAATGGTAGCGTACAAGCTGCCGCCCGTACAACCCGGTCTACATCGATTAGCCAGGACTGCGCCTGTGATTGACTCGCCCGTCCGCTCTCGCGGCCGGTTTACGCGTGCGCGCCGGTTTACAAACGCTGCAGCCGATTCTCCCGTCCGCACCGGCGTACAATGCCGCGGCCAACTTATCTGTCTAAGCCGCCTCTGATGCTGCGGTCGTCTTTGTCATCCGTCTCTCGCGGCCTGGTCTACATCAACATACCGAGCCGCACTTGTCTGAATAAACTGTTTATTGACTATGAGCAAGTCACTACTTGGGAAGCCCGGTTTTCTTCCAACAAATTGGAGGTAAATTATCATATATTATCAGCCGCCGTCTGCACTGGATGGTTCAATGGGTAGGCGCACAAGTCGCTGCCACTACAGTTTGGTTAACTTTAAATCGCCAGTTGGAAGGAACCATTGGCCGAGTTGCTGACACGGCTCATATGGGATCATTTACAACCCGCCGCAGTCACCTCAACCTTCTGTGGATTCACATCGTGCTATCAACACCAATGATATACAAGTTATGCTGGTTTATATCACGGTCAAATATGGAGAATCTCAAGCCAACTCCTTGAGTCACCTTGAGACTTGGGGGCTACAATGATATGACTTAGCAAACGTTGCCGGTTTTCAGTGAAGTCAAGAACCCCAATACGTTGGAGGGAAAGATAACCCGGTCCCGGATTCACATCGTGCTGTCAGAAGATTTCCGGATTAGAAAGTATATGACAGTTACAAAATCCTGGCTCAATGAAGAAGTTTCGGGTCATCAGAAAAGGATTCCGGTTTACAATCCGGTACAAGGGAAATTTGTTCTCCCACAAAGCTTTGAAGCGCTCAAATCCGGTTTAACAATGTCCGGTTCAAAAAGGAATTAACTTCTCGCAAGTTCGAGTTTAAAGGCCATCAGAAAATTTCCGGCTGAAAATGAAGATTCCGGTTTAAAATCTGGTTCAAGGGAAAGATATCTCCCACAAAGCTTTGAAGCTCTCAATATCCAGTTTAACATCCGGTTCAAGAAGGATTTATCTCTTGCAAAAAATTAAAAAATTGCCGAAGAGGACCTGCTGCCACGATGCACTGTTCAAACATGGGTATCCCGCCTTACTGGCCTGACATATTATTGATCACATAAGGGCGTCTGCTTCATAAAGCGGGGTCTCTATTCTTTTACATCATGCGTGGTTACACGGAGTTGTTCTGTTTTAAAGTGGCCTCCGGTTTACCCCTTGAAAATTTTATAAACATCACTTGGGGGCTTGGTCGTGGCCGAACCAATGTAATACCTCTTGATAGGCGAGAGCTACTGGATCACTTGGGGACTTGGTCACGTCTGAACCAGTCATGCCTCTTGATCGGCCTAAGGCCACAGAATCACTTGGGGGCTTGGTCGAACCCGAACCATTGCCATGCCACTTGATCGGCATAAATGCCACGGTTTCATTTGGGGACCTGGCTGACTTAAACCATAGCTACACCTATCGGGAGCTTGGTCGTGTCCAACCATGGTAACACCATCTGATCAGCTCAAATAAGCCTCTTTTTGCAAATGGTTTTATCTTGCCTTTGCTTCAATATTTTCCTTGATAACTGTTTCTTTTATTTTTGTTGCGTTTTTAAACCGACAAAGTTTTAAACTGGCCCAAACTGTCAATTAAAAATTGACGGAACACGGTCAAATCTTAATCCGGAGACTATCTGCCCGGTTTGATTTTCTATTACCATCCTATTATGGAGTAAACCGGTGTTTATCACAGCCCGACACGGTTTTATCATAAACCGGCACAATATGGAAGGAGTTATCAGTACTCAAGATTTGGGTTATCACCCTTACTACAAAAAGTTGGTAAAGCCAACAATGTGATTCAATGTCACAGGTATGATATATTTCATATTTGATTATTCTTAAGTGCAGCCTTGGTTATAAACCCAGGTTATATGTTGGGCATTATGACCCGTCCGGCGGTAAACCGCCAAGACACTTTAAACTTGTTGTATGCAGAAACAGGTTTGAATAAAGTATGAGGATAAATTATCCGGTGTTTATTAAACCGGCCTGGCTTTGAGACAATAAGTCGCCAGTATATGATGAGAAATTATCCGGTGTTTGTTGAACCGGCCTGGCTTTTGACTATAAGTCGCCAGTTTATGACAATCATCATCTATGTGGAAGCATTGGCTTCTAAGGATTGGGTTATCACCCTTACTACATAGGTTATGTAAGCCGGCAGTACAAATTCAATATCACAATAGTTATATGTGAGATATTATGATCCACCCTGGTTTTGACGCTAAGTCGCCAGGGCATATGTTGTTTAAACTCTCTGCAGGATTTGCAGAAATATGACATGTAAATGATTAAGTTCAAGCTCATTACCAAAGTTGATGCTTCAAAATGATTGTCCGTTCTGGATTTTTCTCAAAAGGCTATAAGCCACTGGATCATGAAAATTCCGGTTTACCATGAAGGCGTATTGAATCGCCATCGGCCAAGAGCTGCCAAGTATTTAAACTCCGAATTTACTTGTCAACAGATAAGGTATTTGAATTCTTTAAATAGCCAACATGGCTGGATTTTCAATGATGATATTGAATGATTGAGGTTTCATACCGGATTATATTATTCAAATTTTGAATAGCCAACATGGCTGGATTTCTATTATGATTATCAATAACCAGTATTATGATTGAGGTTTTCAAAGTCGCTTTAGCGCCACAGCTATTATCTTTATCAATGGGCATGATTTATTTTACAATGGAGGAAATAGTCCCGAGTCACTGCAGGCTTACAACCCGACACTTGGGGGCTACATTATTCAAATCAAGATTACATGCAAGTCTCATGTCGCTGCAAGCATGCATCATGACACTTGGGGGCTAATGCAAAGTCATTTTTACTAGTCTTATTGAAGACCCGACTCATCATATTATAATGAGCCAGCCCTTGGGGGCTACCAATTGCTCATGTCAACAATTCAAGGTACACAGATTTTCATCTATTATTGAAGGATCCACGGCTCAGTTGGTAAAGCACAAGGCTCTTAACCTTGTGGACGTGGGTTCAAGCCCCATGACGGGGGTTACATCATATGATGTTATTTTCATTGAAGAATATATCAAGTCCCAGCTCAATATTATCTTATTGAGCCGGCCCTTGGGGGCTACACATTGCTGTTCAAAGTTCACAAGATTATATTTACAAAGTCCCTGCTCATTATTGCATAATGACCCGACCCTTGGGGGCTACACTGGTTGAAGTTTTTATGAGCATCAAGAAATTACAAGTTCCAGGTTGCTGCAAACATGACAACCCGGCACTTGGGGCTACATATATGGAGTATTCAGTTTTGAGATGAACAAACCAGATTTCTTCAAGGTTGAAACACTTATTGGAGCAAGTCTTAAGTTATCACTATGTTCTCCTCTTAAGACTTGGGGGCTACAGGTATTATGCATATAAAGGAGGAACATCTTCATTTTATCAGTTTTGAGCAAATCAGGAAGATCAATTACATGACCCGGTGTCGACAACAATTATGACCCGGCGCCATCAATATTTATAAACCGGCCATTTTGGTAATATTAAACCGGCAAGTTTTATATCTTCAAACCGGCTGAATATCGAATAAGTATTTTCAGACCCATATTTCATAAACCGGTGCTTTGGGAGCTAAGTTAAAGGAGTTATTCCTCACAATATTTCTCGGTGACAAACCAATGTCGGCAAATTGATTATGAAGCTGGTCTGTTGACCCGGATTTCCCAGAAGGAGGAAATAACAAGGACTTAAGGATGATCAGGTACCGGTTTACAAAAATTCTTAACCCGGAGCATAACCTGTCAAATTTGTTCTTGTGTTTATTTTGCAGCATAAGTTTACCATGAATAAATCCAAGCTAAACTTGGGGGCTAATGTCGGGGATATACCCCGCGGCGTAAACCGGACGGAAGTATAACCCGGCCGGACTAGGCGTTTCATAGGTAAACCGCCAGAGGATTGGCGGTGTAAACCGGCCAGAAGTTAACCCGGCCGGACTTGGCGGATTATCTGAAGACCCCGCTGACACTTGGCGAGTTACTGGCGACCCGCCTTGACCTGGCAGTTTACAAGCAACCCACCTGGTCATTATGACTCACTGGTGATCCGGCGTGCGGGACAGACAGATGACAAGGCCCAAGACCCAGAAGGCCGGTTCACGTTTAATGGTGGGCCGGTTTAAGAGGAAAGGCAGGAGGAATATTATCTTACAAGGAGCTAAGACTTGGACTTGTATCCGCTTTGTATTAGAGATAGACTAGTCCTAATCCTAATAGGACTCTACATGTAACCCGCCCCTCCAACATATATAAGGAGGGGTAGGGCTCCTCAAAAGGGGACAAGATTCACAAGTTCCACAAGTTGGACAAGTTAGGTTTAGACAATAGCTCTCAAGATAGAGCACTCTTGTAACCGTGATCATCATCATCAATATCAATGAAGAAGGATGTAGGCTTTTACCTCCACCGTGAGGGGCCGAACCTGGGTAAAACATCGCGTCTCTCATCCCGCTCAACCCCTCTCAAGCTACCACATAAATGCGTTGACCTCGTGACTAAGTCCTGACACTAAGGACATCTGCCGTGACAATTCCACGACACTTTCTGTAACCAATCATAAAACCTTCATGTGCTTTCGGTGCAAATTTTGAAGTGTGATGTGGATCCTTGATCAAGCACCTAGCACCAAATACTCTGAAGTAACTGACATTTGGCTTCTTACCAATGAGGAGTTCATAGGATGTTTTCTTCAGAAGCTTGTGAAGATAAACACGGTTGATGACATGGCATGCAGTATCAATAGCTTCAGGCCAGAACTTTCTTGGTGTCTTGTATTCATCGAGCATCGTCCGAGCCATCTCAATGAGTGTTCTATTCTTGCGTTCCACGATGCCATTCTGCTGCGGTGTGTACGGAGCTGAGAACTCATGAGTGATGCCCAATGTATCGAGATAAGTGTCGAGGCCGGTGTTCTTGAATTTAGTGCCATTGTCACTTCTGATGTGCTTGATCTTGACGCCATAGTTGTTCATGGCTCGATTGGCGAAGTGTCTGAAGACATCCTACACTTCAGTCTTGTAGAGGATTATATGCACCCATGTATATCTTGAATAATCATCAACAATGACGAAGCCATAGAGACATGCAGTAGTAGTAAGGGTAGAGTAGTAAGTAGGGCTGAAGAGGTCCATGTGTAGCAGTTCGAATGGTTGAGTCATTGTCATGATTGTCTACGGGGGATGCTTGGCCCTCGTCATCTTTCCAGCTTTGCAGGCACCGCATAAGTGATCCTTCTTGAACTTGACGCCCTCGATGCCTATGACGTGCTTCTTCTTTGCAAGAGTATGCAAGTTCCTCATGCCAGCATGCCCTAGCCTCCGATGCCAGAGCCAACATTCTGAAGCTTTTGCAAGAAGACATACGGCAAGCCGTGGTCATGCTGAGAAATCTACCATGTACACATCATCTTTCCGATACCCTTCAAAGACTAGAGACTTGTCAGATTCCATTAGAACAACGCAACGATATTTTCCAAATATCACAATCATGTTCAAATCGCAAAGCATTGAGACAGACATTAAGTTGAAACCAAGGGATTCAACAAGCATCACTTTATCGATGTGGTGATCCTTTGAGATTGTAACTCTACCTAGACCCAATACCTTGCTTTTACCAGTATCAGCAAATGTGATGTGACTTTTGTCAGATGGACGTAAGGTTGAGTCCATGAGAAGACTTTGTTTTCCAGTCATGTGATTAGTACATCCACTATCAATAATTCATTCTGAAGCAGCTGCTGTCATACCCTATAGTGCAGTTAGGGGGATAGGCTTCACAAAGAGCATTGTGAAGCATAAACATTTGACGAGCAAGAGGATTATTAAAGCTTAGATCGAGGTTAGGACTAATAGGGCAAGTAGCAAGTGACTCAGGAACAAAATACATAATAATACCATTTGGGCATTTGATCTTGCACCGTACAAGATGTTTTAGGTCCCCAACAATAGCTTTAGATGCATTTGATTTTCGGCTGGAGACCTTTCCCTGCAAATGAGAGTTAAGCTTTCTTAGCCACCCACATCTAGGGTGACTTTGAAGCAATGAGTCTAAGTGCAGCATCTCAGAACTTTGGCTTTGGATCCCTAGCAAATAGTCTTGCAGGTGGAGAATAGTACTCATAAGAATAAGCAGAGTAGTTCTGGGTCTTATGAACATGGCGGTTTGATGAAACACACTCATATTCATAGGCCTGAGTATGGTTTTCCTGCAAAACATTTGTGTTAGTGCGACTCAGGTGAGTCCTCTGTCTGTATGAAGCCTTTGGACCATATGAAGCCTGTGGTCTGGGGTTTGTCTTCTTCCCTTGTGGTGTCATGAAGACATTCATAGGAAGATTCTCCAGACACCTTTTCGGCACCCAGAATTTCTTCATAGGTGGCCCATTCCTGCAGTTAGTACCAATATACCTGGCAAACACTTCACCATTCTGATTCTTAAACAGTTTATAGTTTGCATCAAAGGATTCATCAATGACAATGGGATTAGCACAAGTGAAGCCAGATAGGGTGGATGGATCCACTGAAGGTTCCTTTGCAGCAACCCATGTGGTTTTGGGGTACTGCTCGGGTTTCCAGTAAGAGCCATCAACATTCATTTTCCTTTCGAACCCAACACCCTCTTTCCTAGGGTTTCGGTTCAGAATCTGCCTTTTGAGGACATCACATAGTGTCTGATGCCCTTTGAGACTTTTGTACATCCCTGTTTCAAGAAATGTCTTCAACATAGCATTTTCATCAGCAATAGCAGTGGCATCCACAGCAGAGGGTTTAGTTTCCACATCAACAGTTGAAGATATTGCAACAGTAGCAGCAGTAGAACATTCAGCAACAGAAGTAGCGTTATCACGCTCAAGGCATTTAAGACATGGTGGTTCAAATCCTTCCTGAGCGGGACTGATCTGTTCAGCGCGAAGTGACTCATTTTCCTTTTGAAGATCTTCATGAGCCGCTCTCAATTTCTCAAGTTCTTGCTTCCTTTGAAGATAATCATAGGAAAGCTTTTCATGAGTTGTTGAGAGCGTTTCATGACAACTTTCAAGTTCCTCATACTTAACATGAAGATTTTTTATGTCTTCAATTAAGGACTGAGATCGAGTCATTTCAGCATCCAACAGGTCATCGCTTTTGTCTAACAGTTTTTGAATATGTTCCATAGCTTTCTGTTATTCAGTTGCAATTTTAGCAAGTGTTTTGTAGCTGGGTTTGGAATCACAATCAGAGTCATCTTCACTGGATGTTTGATAGTGAGTATTGCGTGAGTTTACCTTGGCACCGCGTTCCATGAAGAAATAGGTGGGAGCGGAGTTGTCTTTGTCATTAGCATCGGCGTCGGTGAGGAAGTCATTGTCTTCAGTGTTGAAGGTGGACTTGGCAACGTAGGCTGTAGCCAGACTTGCAACGCCAAAATCGTACTCCTCCTCAGGCTCCACCTCTGCCTCCTCAGAAGCAGACTCCTCCTCTGAATCCATTTCCTTGCCAACAAACGCACGAGCCTTGCCAGATGAGCTCTTCTTGTGTGATGAAGACTTTGAGGAAGACTTGGAAGAAGACTTTGAGTATTTCTTCTTCTTGTCATCAGAATCATATTCCTTGCTCTTCTTCTTCTTCTTGTTCTGATTGTCCCACTGTGGACACTCAGAGATGTAGTGACCAGGTTTCTTGCACTTGTGGCATGTTCTCTTCTTGTAGTCATGAATAGAAGCTTCATCATTCCTTGAGCTGGATCGTGAAGACTTTCTGAAGCCTTTCTTCTTGGTGATTTTTGGAACTTCTTCACAAGCATAGCAAGCTCCTTTCCAATGTCTTCAGGATCATCAGAACTGCAGTTAGATTCTTCTTCAGATGAGGAAACAACTTTTGCCTTCAAGGCACGAGTTCGGCCATAGTTGGGACTGTAGATATCTCTTTTCTCAGAAAGCTGAAACTCATGTGTGTTGAGCCTTTCATGTATGTCAGACGGATCGAATCTCTTGAAGTCAGGGCGTTCTTGAATCATCAGGGCTAGGGTGTCAAACGAGCTGTCAAGTGATCTCAGGAGTGTCTTGACGATTTCATGCTTGGTGATCTCAGTAGCGCCAAGAGCTTGAAGCTCATTTGTGATGTCAGTGAGGCGATCAAACGTGAGCTGAACATTCTCATTGTCATTTCTCTTGAAGCGGTTGAAGAGGTTGCGAAGGACACTGATCTTTTGATCTCTCTAGGTTGAGACGCCTTCGTTGACCTTGGAGAGCCAGTCCCAGACTAGCTTAGATGTTTCTAGAGCACTCACACGGCCATACTGCCCTTTGGTCAGATGACCACATATGATGTTCTTGGCAGTGGAATCCAGTTGAACGAACTTCTTGACATCAGCAGCGATGACATCTTCACCAACCTTGGGAACGCCATTCTTGATGACATACCGGAGGTCGACATAAATGGCTTCAAGATGCATGCGCATCTTATTCTTCCAGTAGGGATATTCAGTTCCATCAAAGACGGGGCATGCAGTGGATACTTTGATTATCCCTGCAGTCGACATAGCTAAAACTCCAGGTGGTTAAACCGAATCACACAGAACAAGGGAGTACCTTGCTCTGATACCAATTGAAATTGCTAGTTAACGACTAGAGGGGGGGGGTGAATAGGCGATTTTTATGAAAGTCTTCAAAACATGGAAGTTTCGAAGACAATCGATAGAAATGAACCTATTAACTTGCATCGGAAGGTAGACTACACTAGGCAAGCCATAGTCAAGTATTCAATGAAGTGAAAGCACAGAGACTAATAGCAGCTAGGCAGTATGGATCAGGATGGAAGACAGTATGAAGCCAATCAGAACAAGCAGTCACACAGTGAAGACAAATAGATTATGCAAATAGGCAATGACTTCACAAGGACCAACTGTAAATAAAGAGATGGGAAGGATAGAACCAGTTGCTCATTGAAGACAATGATTTGTTGGACCAGTTCCAGTTGCTGTGAAAACTGTACGTCTGGTTAGGAAGGCTGAGATTTAACTCAGAAGACCGTGTCTTCACCTTATTCCCCTTGAGCTAAGGACACCTAGTCCTCGCCCAATCACTCTGGTAAGTCTTCAAGGTAGACTTCCAAACCTTCACAGACTTTGTTCACCGGCGATCTACAATGACTCTTGGATGCTCAGAACGCGACGCCTAACCGGCTGGAGGATTCACAGTCCTCAAGTGTAACAAGTCTTCAGATCACACAGACAGGAAGACTTCAGTGATGCCTAACACTCTTTTGGCTTTGGGTGTATAGGGCTTTGTCCTCGCAAGGATTTCTCTCTCAAAGGCTTCGAGGTGGGTTGCTCTCAAACGACAAAAGCCGTGCACTAACTCTGAGTAGCCAACCAATTTATGGTGTAGGGGGTGGGCTATTTATAGACACCAGGCAACCTGACCCGATTTGTCCGAAATGACCCTGGGTCACTAAGGAACTAACACATGTTCCAACGGTCAGATTTCAAACACACGCGACAACTTTACTTGGGCTACAAGTAAAGCTGACTCATCCAGCTCTGGATAAGATTTGCTCTCATTGTCTTCGCTCGAAGACATAGGATTTTGGTTAAGCATCTCTTCAGTCACTCTGACTTTGTTCACTGGGACCCCACTTAAAAGTACGGTGGTTCCTATGACTCAACAAAGAAGAAAAGGAAACAACGAAACAACTAAGTCTTCGCGCACCATAGTCTTCACGCGATGTCTTCTCTTGTCATAGTCTTCAATGTGAATATCTTCACATACCACCTTTGTCTTCAATGTCTTCATACATTTTTAGGGGTCATCTCCAGTAGGAAAACCGAATAAATGAGGGACTACTACCTGTGTTATCCTGCAATTCTCACAAACACATTAGTCCCTCAACCAGGTTTGTCGTCAATACTCCAAAACCAACTAGGGGTGGCACTAGATGCACTTACAACTACGTCCGCGCCTCTACTACGATACGTGCCCTTCCTTACTCGGCCACGGTTCATCGCTGCAGCCTGCAGACAGATCGATTGACCAGTATGTACGTACACGTTCGCGACCAGACAGACAACCCTACACACGGTTCGACCGGGTGGGTCCCATCTTTTAGGGAGGTAAGGAGGCACTTCTTTGCATGCAAAGGTATAGCTGGTGGGTCCCAGCTGTCAGGGGGAGAATCATATTTTTTGCCCATAATATGGACGCACTTCCTTGCGTGCGAAGATGTAGCTAGTGGGTCGCAACAGTCAGGGGGAAACATTTTTTTCATGAAATACAGTGGCCCATCCGGTGGGTCCCTACTATCAGGTGGAGGAATCATTATTTTGCGCGTAATAAGGAGGCACTTCCTTGCTGCGGCCATGGACCCAGCTGTCAGCCTCTCCACGTACAGTACTGTTCCGATGGAAGTCATTCCTTGACTACATTGACCATGTCACGCCGAGAGCACCAAGGTGGTGGACGATGGCGAGGCCTAGGAAGGGGACGATGCTAGGGATGGGCATATAACCCGAAAACCGATGTCCCGAACCGAACTAACTGGTTCCGAGACCGAATTTCCCAAAACCGAGTACTTTGGTGATATGTTCGGTTTGCAAATGTTGAAAACCGAACTAAGTTCAATGAATTCGGGTTTATCCCTTAGGTACCCGAGTGGACCGAAAACAGAGTAAACACAGAGGTCCGACCTGCGCTTGTCTACTCAAGTGCTCATTGATACGTCTCCAACGTATCTATAATTTATGAACTATTCATGCCAAGTTTACAATAGTTTTATATGATTTTGTTAGGATTTAATTAGAACTAACCCGGACTGACGCTGTTTTGGTAGAACTACCGTGGTGTTGTTTTTGTGCAGAAATAAAACTTCTCGGAATGCGAGGAAAATCAACGGAGATTTTTTCTAGAAAATATAAAAAATACTGGAACAAAAATCTACCGGAGGGGAGTCCCGTGGGGCCCACGAGGGTGGGGGGCGCGCCTAGGGGTGGGCACACCCTTGTGCCTGGTGGACTTCTCGTGGGGCCCCCTAACTTGTTCTTGACGCTAACCTCTCCTATAAATGCCCAAACCTCCAGAAATAACCTAGATCGGATGTTCCGCCTCCGCAAGCCTCTATAGCCACGAGAAATCAATCTAGGCCCTCTCTGGTACCCTGCCAGAGGGGGCCATCATCACCGGAGGCTATGGAGGAGGATCTCGGAGGGGCCATCATCACCATGAAGGCCAAGGACCAGAGGGGGAACCTCTCCCCATCCAGGGGAGGCCATGGAGGAGGAAGCACAAGGGGGAGAACCTCTCCTCCTCTCTCTCGGTGGCGCTGGAGTGCCATCGGGAGGGGAATCATCGCCGCGGTGATCGTCTTCATCAACATCACCATCCTCATCTCTTTTACGCGGTCCACTCTCCCACACCCCGCTGTAATCCCTACTTGAACATGGTGCTTTATGCCACATATTATGATCCAATGATGTGTTGCCATCCTATGATGTTTTGAGTAGATATCCTTTATCTTTGGGTTGAATGATGATCTAGATTGGTACGAGTTGTATATTTTATTTTGGTGCTGTCCTATTGTGCCCTCCGTGTCGCGCAAGCATGAGGGATTCCCATTGTAGGGTGTTGCAATACGCTCATGATTCGCTTATAGTGGGTTGCTTGAGTGACAGAAGCATGAACCCGAGTAAGGGGGTTGTTGCGTATGGGATAAAGGGGACTTGGTGCTTTAATGCTATGGTTGGGTTTTACCTTAATGATCTTTAGTAGTTGCGGATGCTTGCTAGAGTTTCAATCATAAGTGCATATGATCCAAGAAGAGAAAGTATGTTAGCTTATGCCTCTCCCTCATATGAAATTGCAATGACGACTATCGGTCTTGTTAACAATTGCCTAAGACAATTCCGCACACCGATCCATCATTATTCCACACTCGCTATTTATAATATTTAGTAATATATTCTAACTTTATGATAACAACACCTACTTTCATATTTTAGCTCTCCGATACCATGCAAAGTTATCCTCTTCATACCCACAACATAGTTTTATTTCTCGTTTCTAGTTGGAAGCAAACGTTCGGTGTACATAGAGTCGTATCAGTGGCAGATAGGGCTTGAGAGAATATTGATATTATCTTTAGCTCCTTGTGGGTTCGACACTTCATACTTATCACTTCCACCATTGGGAATTGCTACGATGATTCCCTGCACTTGGGGATTATCACTCATGTGAACATGGACTCTATTTTCTATCCACTTTCTGCCAAGTGCATGAGCCCCACAGCTGCATCGGGAAGATGCGAACCTAACCCAGTCAACCGCTGTTGCCACTATAAATTTTGTGTAAAAAAGAGAAGTAAAGTTAAGTGAACTTAACCCAGTGATCCTAGCTGTACTAGTAGTACCTCTGCTTAAATTTTGTACATGGAGTACTTTATCTAGTGAGCCGCCACCGCTAATTGTACAGAGTAATAAAGTCTCACTCGGAAGAGACAGAGTAGCCAAGGAGACCAGCCTTTAGTAGCTAGCTAGTAGGCAGAGCTACATGCACTATACATTCAGAATAAAGTAGTACCGATTGTTGCTACTAGTACAGGTAAAAGGTAGCGATTCCAGTACATCTCAGTGCTGTTCGGTGGAACTGACGAATGAACCGAAATTTCGGTACACAGAATCTTCGGTTAGCCAATTTTATATTGACCGATCAGTCTGCATTCTGACAAAACTAAAAAATTTAATAGACTGAAAGACCGACCCGAATGGTTCGGGGAACCAAATGCCCAGCCCTAGACGACACGGAGCCGGAGAAGGCGCGGCAGTGGATGTCCACGCAGAGAGGAGTACAAGGGTTGACTGGTTCGGTTGCGGTGTGAGGCTGCCGTCGCTGCAGAATAACAGGGGTTGTGGGTGAGTAGAGGGATGGCTTGGCCAGAGGTTGGAGTAGGGTCGGGCAGTCAGGCCTGCGCGGCAGCAAAGCCGGCCACGGAGGCAGGAGCAGGCGACACGACCGATGCTGGTTTGGGCGGCTGGAGCAAGAAGACCAGAGGTTGAAGAAGCACTACAACTGTTGGATGGACATCGACCGGTCACTGGAGCTAGAATCGTTCATATTGACTAAGTTGACAAAGCCCTCCGTACGCGTCAGTAGGCCCACAAGTCAGCCTCCGACTATGGTGGGTCCCAACTAGCAGGGGGGTATTCATTTTTTTGTGTGTAATAAGGATACACTTCCTTGCGTGCGAAGATATAGTTGGTGGGTCCAAGTTGTCAGTGGGAGGAACGTTTTTTTCCACGAAATACAGCGTCCCTTCCGGTGGGTTCCTGCTGTCAGGTGGAGGAATCATTTTTTTGCGCGTAATAAGTAGGCACTTCCTTGCATGCGGCCATGGACCCAACTGTCAGCCTCTCCACGTACAGTCCTCTTCCAATGGATGTCGTTCGTTGATTACGTTGACCACGTCGCGCCAAGAGCACCAGGGGGTGGACGATGGTGAGGCCTAGGAAGGGAGCGACCTAGAGCCGGGGAAGACTCGGCAATGGTGGCCCACGCGATGGGGAGTATGAGGGTTTACTGGTTCGGCTGCCGTTGCCGGAAAATAACAAGAGGTGTGGGTGAGTAGAGGAATGGCCTGGCCAGCGATGGAGTAGGGTGGGGCGGTGCGGCCTATGCGGCAGCACAGCCGGCCACGGGAGGCGGGAGCAGGCAGTCCCACCGATGCTGGTTTGGGCGGCTGGAGCAAGAAGATCAGATATTGAAGAAGCAACACGACCGTTGGATTAACATCCCACGGTCACTGCTGCTAGAATCGTTTGTGGACTAAGTTGACAAATCCTTTCGTACACGTCAACCTAGTAGACCCACATGTGAGCCTCCACATCTAACACAAACAGCATACATCCCGAAATTTCTAGCCAGATTCAAATTAATTTAAAAACTAAACATACCTTAATTTAAATCCAATGAAATTTTACCCGCACAAAACAATAAAATTTAAAATATCAAAATCCGAAAGAAAAAAGTACTTTGGAACTAATTGCATGTTTGCTGTATTTTTTAATTTTACAGCCCATTTATTATTACTCATAGCCCATTTCTTATTACTTATAGCCCATTTTCTGGGCAAGCCTAAACACATCCCTCCCCGTCTTGAAAGATTTCCGGCCCAGCAGGGCGTAGAAAAGCAAGTAGGCCTACATTTATTATTCTTTAAAAAACAATATAGTTGGGCTAGCCATTTTCATAAAGGAAAAAAACTAGGCTGGTCATGTGGTAAACATATGAAATAAAAGCCTGGGCTAGATGGGCCACAACTCCCGCACAACCCAGTTGATACCCTTCTCCGTCCCCAAAAAATACTACGCGTGCTGTTGGGTCCCGAGTGTCTGCCGCTCAGTGTGCAGTTATCTCACTTATTGACTACGTTGACAGTGGTGTGCGAACCAGATGTCAGGAAACAATTAGGACGAACCATTTTTTTCTTGTAATAAAGGATGCACTTGCTTGCCTACTGCCATGATCCTAGTGGGTCCCTACTATCATCCTCACCATGTACAATAATCTCCTCATTCCTCTCGGTTGTTGACCATGTCTACAACACCGGAGGGCGGCACCGCGGCGAGCGAACCAAGGCGGAGAACGATGGTGAGGCCTCAGATGGGAACGAACAGGAGTCGGGGAAGATGCACAGAGTTTTAGGGTGTGATGTGGCCACGATGCATGCGCGGCAGCACAGCCAGCCGTGGGAGGCGGGAGCAGGCAGTCCCACCGGCGCTGGTTTGGCTTTGGCGGCTGGAGGAAGAAGAGACTGAAGAAACACGACAGACGTTGAATGTCAATCCAACGGTCAAGGTTGGCACAATCATTTGTTGACTAAGCCGGAACCTAGCATGCTTTTTTATATATAGGAAGAAAAGAAAAAATGGGCTCGTTCGCCTGATAACATTCCCAAAACTGCGACCGTTCGATCTTGAGTCGCAACTGAAACTGCGAGGAAAATGCGTTTGTCTGATGTCCTCCTCCCAGAGAATGTTCGCCACATAAGTGACTAGCACCCTTGGTTTTCAACTGAGAGGTCTTGGGTTTGAGTCCCAGGAACCCTCAATTTTGTCCTCCTTCCTTCCTCGCAAAAAAAGAGAGAAAGAAAATCAAAGACTTGAGAAGGCATACAGAACAAGCTAGTGTACCAGTAAAGAGACATTGCTGAGTTTTAGAAAAAAGAGATGCATGCTCCTGTAGCTGGTTCGAATCCAAACCTAACTATGACTATATATGGTGCTATGCTACTCTGCAAGTAATGAAACTAACATATCCAACGTTCGCTTCTCCTCTTCTCTACTTACTCTGCCTAGCATCAGAAGCTCTGGCCGCAGCAACCATGCCCGCTCGCGGCTCGTCCACCTGCTCTTCAGCAGTCAACAACCAGATATGCGCCAAGTAGCCAATCGTACCATCGCCCGTGGGTCTCATCACACCCCCGCCGGCACACGCACCACAGCCGGTTGCTCATTGCAACCCGCTGCCGTTGGTGTGGTGCCACTGCTGCAAATCACGCAGAGTCATCTGTCGCAACTCAACCACAATCCTCAACCCTGGCCGAGTCTTCTACAAATGCTTGAATCATGGGGTAATAATATGTGTAAGTGTTGTTCCACTGCTTTCAGATGCTGACTTTTAAATATTTTGGTTGATGATCTTCCAATTTGATTCGTGCAGAAATCAGAAGATTCATGTGATTTGTATTTCTAGGAAGTTGTTGATGTGGGGGAATGCAACAATGCTGATTATTTGGTTAGCCGAGGAATCCCAATACTAGCAGGTTGGGGTGTTGGGCAAGTAACTGAAGGAACGACAGAAGAGGAAGATGCAAAGCAGAAGGTTAAATATGCAGTTCCTTTGATCATGGCCAAGCAACAGCTGCTGAACGGCGTTGACAACAATGAGGAGATGAAAGAGCTTGTGAAGATAATGGGCAAAATCGAAGTGCTCTATAGGATGATTGTCTCTTTATTTGCAGTGTATGTAGCACTCGTGATGTATTCAGTGGCTATGACATGAGCACTTTGCTGAAACTAGTAATGAATGAAACCTGTTTAGCAGGCTAGGCATAGTGTTTTGAACATCTAATTATTTCTATTAACAAAAATCGGGGGGTATCCCCTTTTTCTCATAAATAAATAAATAGCAAAGGCCCTTTTGCTAATAAATAAATAAATTAGCAGAGGCCATGTCGGGTCAGCTTTGTTCCCATTCGAAGACGTCGAGCAAATTGCAGTCCAACATCAAACTATGTCATCAAATACAAGTTTCACAGCCAAATATGAGTACAACTAAACAACAATGCCATCATAATTTAGTCGTCATACAATCACCACCAAATCAACATACATAATAAGTGAAGTTCTCACAGCAAAATACTAAACAACAACTTCATCAGGTTTCAGTTGTCATAGCAAACACAATTTCACATAGTAGATAAAAAATGTCTTCTGATAGGAAAATACGACAAAAGCAATGTAATCATCATCCACAGCAGCAGCATCAACATCTTCTCCATGTGTATTAGTCTGAATAGTAATTCCCCCTAGTGTCATCTTCTTCATCATCCTCAATGTCCTCGAACATTGGCTTCTTATTGATCAACTCTCGTATGTCCACAGCTCGACAGACAATCTTTTTGCTGGTGTCATTGACGTGATGGTCCTCAAAGATATCAGGAACATCTGTGGAATCTTCTACACCAGGAGCATTGTAAGCATCATCTTGTTGTGCAACTTTGTTAAACGAATTCCTCTGCTCAAACCTTTGCAATACTCTCCAGTCATCGCTACGTGAAAATGTGTCTTCCAAGAAAAATATCCGTGTTCCTTGATTTGCCAAAATAAAAGGCTCGTAGGTCTGGTACGCCGCCTTGACATTGATGGATTTGAAATAATCATCAGCTCTGGGTTTTGCGATCCTGGAAAATAGGTTATACCAACAAGAGCACAACAGAACCACACACCGATGAACCTCGAAACTGGAGATATACTACAACTGAACAATGTCTGTTATGTTAGCATACACTTCAGTTATCTCTTTGCCATACGTATTCAGGCTCATGATGGCACTATTTTGTGTCTATCTACCTTCGTCGCGTGCAAGGGTGTTGTAGCGCACATCTCCAACAATGCAAGATTCATAATGTATTACCCAAGTATCAGGGCCCATTCCTAGTGCGTAAAGGGCATCATTAACTGCCTACCCATCCTCCCGCATCTTCTTAACCTATGGTTAGAAAATAGACAAGCTGATCATCTTATGTACTCAATATGTTAAAAAAACTGACAATGCAATTCAAAAACTGACATGGCTCTTGAACCATTTTGCAGATCCTGCCATAACCAGTTTGTTAATGTTTCTTGGATTTTGCGGCAGTAACTCCTTTTTGTAGATGTTGCACAACATAGTGATCGCGTCAAACATCTAAATATATAAGAATGTGCTGCAAGTTTAGTAGATTATGATGTATAAGCTGCAGTACTTAGCACTTACTCGATATAAGGTAGAATTTCAAGACAGTTATTCAACACATACCAAACCATTTTGTCCAAATCTTTAGGGTTGTCATCTTGTCGACTCTTCCCTGTAACTCGAACAGAACAATCGATAACATTGAGCCCGGGATTGTCTTCACCCACCTCTTTGCTAAGCTGATCAACTGTTTCAATGTATTTCGAGCAGAATGTCAACGCTTCTGTGGCAATGTAGGCCTCTGCAATGGAACCCTCGGCTCTAGCTTTGTTCCTAACATAGGCCTTGAAAGTGCCTAGCCGCCTTTCAATAGGGTACATCCAGCCATACTATACTGGACCTCTAAGGAGTGCCTCATTAGGTAGATGAACAGCCAAATGCACCATCACATCAAAGAAGGCTGGAGGATATATCTTCCCAAGGTCGCATAGGATAGTTGGTATCTTGTCTCTAAGACGCTCCAAAGCATCTATCCTGATATTTCTACTGCAGAGTTCCCTGAAGAATTTTCCCAACTCTGCAACTGCATTGTATAAGTCAGGGCGGCCCTATCCTCTAAGGATAACATGTAAAATCCTTTGAAGTAGGATGTGGCAGTCATGAGTTTTTAACCCTTGTACCTTGCTTCCACCTGCAATGACTCCTTTCAGGGTTGGAAGCAAATCCATGTGGGAATCTCACACGTGACAGGACCTCACAGAATTCTTTTCTTTTTACCTTGTCCAAGACGTACACAGCTGGTGCCATATCCTGTGGTTTATCTTCACCTTCCTCCTGCAAATCATTTCTGATACCCAGGTGTGTCAAATCAATCCTAGATTTTAAGGTATCTCATGTGGTGTCTAGCTTGCATTGCTTATTATTTGTTGAAATGGATTCTGCTTAGTTTACACAAATAGTTGTGAATATGCCATGTCGCCTTGTTTTTTTCGTACATATTCCATCCTGGTATCATGTGTTTGCCTTACATCAAAGTAGTGATTGTCAGTATCATGCATGAATGAGTTCTGAAGAGTGAATTTTATTGCTTTTTCTTGTCGGTTTTACTTGACAATTTAAAATCAATAAAGCGGAAGGAAATTAGCAAGGCAGTGGATAAAGGTGCTCCTTGTTGGGGAACGCAGTAATTTCAAAAAAATTCCTATGCACACGCAAGATCATGGTGATGCATAGCAACGAGGGGAGAGTGTGATCTACGTACCCTTGTAGACCGACAGCGGAAGCGTTATATTAACACGGTTGATGTAGTCGTACGTCTTCACGATCCGACTGATCCAAGCACCGAAACTATGGCACCTCCGAGTTTCAGCACACGTTCAGCTCGATGACGATCCCCGAACTCCGATCCAGCAAAGTGTCAGGGAAGAGTTCCGTCAGCACGACGGCGTGGTGACGATCTTGATGTTCAACTGTCGCGGGGCTTCGCCTAAGCACCACTACAATATTATTGAGGATTATGGTGGAAGGGGGCACCGCACCCGGCTAAGAAAACGATCACGTGGATCAACTTGTGTGTCTAGGGGTGCCCCCTGCCTCCGTATATAAAGGGGCCAAGGGGGGGGGGTGCGGCCGGCCCTAGTAGGAGGCGCGCAGGAGGAGTCCTACTCCTACCGGGAGTAGGACTCCCATCCCTTTCCTTGTCCAAGTAGGAGAGGGGGAAGGAAGGGAGAGAGGAGAGCAAGGAAAGGGGGGGCGCCACCCCTCCCTCCTTGTCCAATTAGGACTAGGGGGAGAGGGGGCGCGCGGCCTGCCCTGGCGGCCCCTCCTCTTCTCCACTTTAGGCCCATAAGGCCCATTAACCCCCTGGGGGGTTCCGGTAACCTCCCGGTACTCCGGTTTTATCCGAAACTTCTCCGGAACACTTCCGGTGTCCGAATATAGCCATCCAATATATCAATCTTTATGTCTCGACCATTTCGAGACTCCTCGTTATGTCCGCGATCATATCCGGGACTCCGAACCAACTTCGGTACATCAAAAATCATAAACTCATAATATAACTGTCATCGAACCCTTAAGCGTGCGGACCCTACGGGTTCGAGAACAATGTAGACATGACCGAGACATGTCTCCGGTCAATAACCAATAGCGGAACCTGGATGCTCATATTGGCTCCCACATATTCTACGAAGATCTTTATCGGTCAGACCGCATAACAACATACGTTGTTCCCTTTGTCATCGGTATGTTACTTGCCCGAGATTTGATCGTCGGTATATCAATACCTAGTTCAATCTCGTTACCGGCAAGTCTCTTTACTCGTTCCGTAATACATCATATCACAACTAACTCATTTAGTTGCATTGCTTGCAAGGCTTAGGTGATGTGCATTACCGAGAGGGCCCAGAGATACCTCTCCGACAATCGGAGTGACAAATCCTAATCTCAAAATACGCCAACCCAACATGTACCTTTGGAGACACCTGTAGAGCTCCTTTATAATCACCTAGTTACGTTGTGACGTTTGGTAGCACACAAAGTGTTCCTCCAGTAAACGGGAGTTGCATAATCTCATAGTCATAGGAACATGAATAAGTCATGAAGAAAGCAATAGCAACATACTAAATGATCGAGTGCTAAGCTAACGGAATGGGTCAAGTCAATCACATCATTCTCCTAATGATGTGATCCCGTTAGTAAAATAACAACTCTTTGTCTATGGTTAGGAAACATAACCATCTTTGATTAACGAGCTAGTCAAGTAGAGGCATACTAGTGACACTCTGTTTGTCTATGTATTCACACATGTATTATGTTTCCGGTTAATACAATTCTAGCATGAATAATAAACATTTATCATGAAATAAGGAAATAAATAATAACTTTATTATTGCCTCTAGGGCATATTTCCTTCAGTCTCCCACTTGCACTAGAGTCAATAATCTGGATTATACAGTAATGATTCTAACACCCATGGAGCTTTGGTGCTGATCATGTTTTGCTCGTGGAAGAGGCTTAGTCAATGGGCCTGCAACATTCAGATCCGTATGTATCTTGCAAATCTCTATGTCTCCCACCTGGACTAGATCCCGGATGGAATTGAAGCGTCTCTTGATGTGCTTGGTTCTCTTGTGAAATCCGGATTCCTTTGCCATGGCAATTGCACCAGTATTGTCACAAAAGATTTTCATTGGACCCGATGCACTAGGTATGACACCTAGATCGGATATGAACTCCTTCATCCAGACTCCTTCGTTTGCTGCTTCCGAAGCAGCTATGTACTCCGCTTCACATGTAGATCCCGCCACAATGCTTTGTTTAGAACTGCACCAACTGACAGCTCCACCGTTTAATGTAAATACGTATCTGGTTTGCGATTTAGAATCGTCCGGATCAGTGTCAAAGCTTGCATCAACGTAACCATTTACGATGAGCTCTTTTTCATCTCCATATATGAGAAACATATCCTTAGTCCTTTTCAGGTATTTCAGGATGTTCTTGACCGCTGTCCAGTGATCCACTCCTGGATTACTTTGGTACCTCCCTGCTAGACTTATAGCAAGACACACATCAGGTCTGGTACACAACATTGGATACATGATAGAGCCTATGGCTGAAGCATAGGGAACATCTTTCATTTTCTCTCTATCTTCTGCATTGGTCGGGCATTGAGTCTTACTCAATTTCACACCTTGTAACACAGGCAAGAATCCTTTCTTTCCTTGATCCATTTTGAACTTTTTCAAAACTTTGTCAAGGTATGTGTTTTGTGAAAGTCCAATTAAGTGTCTTGATCTATCTCTATAGATCTTAATGCCTAATATGTAAGCAGCTTCACCAAGGTCTTTCATTGAAAAACTCTTTTTCAAGTACCCCTTTATGCTATCCAGAAATTCTATATCATTTCCGATTAGTAATATGTCATCTACATATAATATCAGAAATGCTACAGAGCTCCCTCTCACTTTCTTGTAAATACAGGCTTCTCCAAAAGTCTGTACAAAACCAAATGCTTTGATCACACTATCAAAGCATTTATTCCAACTCCGAGAGGCTTGCACCAGTCCATAAATGGATCGCTGGAGCTTGCACACTTTGTTAGCTCCCTTTGGATCGACAAAACCTTCTGGCTACATCATATACAACTCTTCTTCCAGAAATCCATTCAAGAATGCAGTTTTGACATCCATCTGCCAAATTTCATAATCATAAAATGCGGCAATTGCTAACATGATTCGGACAGACTTAAGCATCGCTACGGGTGATAAGGTCTCATCGTACTCAATCCCTTGAACCTGTCGAAAACCTTTTGCGACAAGTCAAGCTTTGTAGACAGTAACATTACTGTCAGCGTCAGTCTTCTTCTTGAAGATCCATTTATTCTCAATAGCTTGCCGATCATTGGGCAAGTCAACCAAAGTCCATACTTTGTTTTCATACATGGATCCCATCTCAGATTTCATGGCTTCGAGCCATTTTGCGCAATCTGGGCTCACCATCGCTTCTTCATAGTTCGTAGGTTCATCATGATCTAGTATCATGACTTCCAGAACAGGATTACCGTACCACTCTGGTGCGGATCTTACTCTGGTTGATCTACGAGGTTCAGTAGTAACTTGTTCTGAAGTTTCATGATCATTATCATTAGCTTCCTCACTAATTGGTGTAGGTGTCACAGAAACCTGTTTCTGCGATGTACTACTTTCCAATAAGGGAGCAGGTACAGTTACCTCATCAAGTTCTACTTTCCTCCCACTCACTTCTTTCGAGAGAAACTCCTTCTCCAGAAAGGATCCATTCTTAGCGACAAATGTATTGCCTTCGGATCTATGATAGAAGCTGTACCCAACAGTCTCTTTTGGGTATCCTATGAAGACACATTTCTCCGATTTGGGTTCGAGCTTATCAGGTTGAAGTTTCTTCACATAAGTATCGCAGCCCCAAACTTTTAGAAACGACAACTTTGGTTTCTTGCCAAACCACAGTTCATAAGGCATCATCTCAACGGATTTTGATGGTGCCCTATTTAATGTGAATGCAGCTGTCTCTAGAGCATAACCCCAAAATGATAGCGGTAAATCTGTAAGAGACATCATAGATCGCACCATATCAAGTAAAGTATGATTACGACGTTCGGACACACCATTATGCTGTGGTGTTCCAGGTGGCGTGAGTTGCGAAACTATTCCGCATTGTTTCAAATGTAGACCAAACTCGTAACTCAAATATTCTCCTCCACGATCAGATCGTAGAAACTTTATTTTCTTGTTACGATGATTTTCAACTTCACTCTGAAATTCTTTGAACTTTTCAAATGTTTCAGACTTATGTTTCATTAAGTAGATATACCATATCTGCTTAAATCACCTATGAAGGTGAGAAAATAACGAGATCCGCCATGAGCTTCAACATTTATTGGACCACATACATCTGTATGTATGATTTCTAACAAATCTGTTGCTCTCTCCATAGTACCGGAGAATGGTGTTTTAGTCATCTTGCCCATGAGGCACGGTTCGCAAGCACCAAGTGATTCATAATCAAGTGGTTCCAAAAGTCCATCAGTATGGAGTTTCTTCATGCGTTTTACACCAATATGACCTAAATAGCAGTGCCACAAATAAGTTGCACTATCATTATCAACTCTGCATCTTTTGGCTTCAACATTATGAACATGTGTATCACTACTTTCGAGATTCATCAAAAATAGACCACTCTTCAAGGGTGCATGACCATAAAAGATATTACTCATATAAATAGAACAACCATTATTCTCTGATTTAAATGAATAACCATCTCGCATCAAACAAGATCCAGATATAATGTTCATGCTCAACGCTGGCACCAAATAACAATTATTCAGGTCTAATACTAATCCCGATGGTAGATGTAGAGGTAGCGTGCCGACCGCGATCACATCGACTTTGGAACCATTTCCCACGCGCATCGTCACCTCGTCCTTCGCCAGTGTTCGCTTAATCCGTAGTCCCTGTTTCGAGTTGCAAATATTAGCAAAAGAACCAGTATCAAATACCCAGGTGTAGGATCGAAAGTATGTCTAGAGGGGGGGTGATTAGACTACTTGATCAAATAAAAACTTAACCTTTTCCCAATTTTAGTTCTTGGCAGATTTTAGCTATTGTAGGACAAGTCAAGCAATCATCACACAATTCAAGCAAGCATGCAAAGAGTATATTGGTAGCGGAAAGTAAAGCATGCAACTTGCAAGAATGTAAAGGGAAGGGTTTGGAGAATTCAAACGCAATTGGAGACACGGATGTTTTTCCCGTGGTTCGGATAGGTGGTGCTATCCTACATCCACGTTGATGGAGACTTCAACCCACGAAGGGTAACGGTTGCGCGAGTCCACGGAGGGCTCCACCCATGAAGGGTAATGGTTGCGCGAGTCCACGGAGGGCTACACCCACGAAGGGTAATGGTTGCGCGAGTCCACGGAGGGCTCCACCCATGAAGGGTCCACGAAGAAGCAACCACCCACAAAGGGTCCACGAAGAAGCAACCACCCACGAAGGGTCCACGAAGAAGCAACCTTGTCTATCCCATCATGGCCATCGCCCACGAAGGACTTGCCTCACTAGCGATAGATCTTCACGAAGTAGGCGATCTCCTTGCCCTTACAAACTCCTTGGTTCAACTCCACAATCTTGTCGGAGGCTCCCAAGTGACACCTAGCCAATCTAGGAGACACCACTCTCCAAGAAGTAACAAATGGTGTGTTGATGATGAACTCCTTCCTCTTGTGCTTCAAATGATAGTCTCCCCAACACTCAACTCTCTCTCATAGGATTTGGATTTTATGGAAAGAAGATTTGAGTGGAAAGCAACTTGGGGAAGGCTAGAGATCAAGATTCATACGGTAGGAATGGAATATCTTGGTCTCAACACATGAGTAGGTGGTTCTCTCTCAGAACATATGAGTTGGAATTGTGTATGTGTTCTGATGGCTCTCTCCACGAATGAAGAGGAGGTCGAGGGGTATATATAGCCTCCACACAAAATCAAACCGTTACACACAGTTTTCCAATCTCGGTGGGACCGAATCAACAAACTCGGTCGGACCGAAAAGGTAAACCTAGTGACCGTTAGAGATTTTCAGTGGGACTGACATGCAACTCGGTAGGACCGATATGGTTAGGGTTTGGGCATAACGTAATCTCAGTGAGACCGATTACACAAACTCGGTGAGACCGAGTTTGGTAATAAGCTAACCAGAGAGTTGGTCAGGCAAACTCGGTGGGACCGATTTGCTCTTTCGGTGAGACCGAAAAGTTACAAAAGGGAAACAAAGAGTTTACATTGCAATCTCGGTGGGACCGATTCGCTCTTTCGGTGAGACCAAAAAGTCATGAAAGGGAAACAGAGAGTTTGCAATCCCATCTCGGTGAGACCGAGATCCCTATCGGTAGAACCGAATTGCTAGGGTTTGGCAGTGGCTTATGACAAGTGAAACTCGGTGGCGCCGGATAGAAAGAATCGGTAGGACCGAGTTTGGCTTAGGGTTTAGGTCATATGTGGATATGGGAAAGTAGTTGAGGGTTTTGGAGCATATCACTAAGCACATGAAGCAAGAGGCTCATTAAGCAACACCTCATCCCTCCTTGATAGTATTGGCTTTTCCTAAAGACTCAATGTGATCTTGGATCACTAAAATATAAAATGAAGAGTCTTGAGCTTTTGAGCTTGAGCCAATCCTTTGTCCTTAGCATTTTGAGGGTTCCACTTTCACATCCATGCCATGCCAATCATTGAGCTTTCCTGAAATAGTCATCTTGGAATAGCATTAGCTCAATGAGCTATATGTTGTTATGAATTACCAAAACCACCTGGGGATAGTTGCACTTTCAATCTCCCCCTTTTTGGTAATTGATGACAACATATAGATCAAAGCTTCGACAAATGATAATAAGCATGAAATATATCATCGCTTTGAGAAGTATGTGACAAGTAAGAGCTCCCCCTAAATTTGTGCATATTTAAAATTTGCTTTGGACTGCAAATGCACAAAGAGTTAGAGTCATGGGTTACTCTTCCATGTCACATACATCTTGGTGGAGCGCTTAAAATGATAAGAATGAAATACATGCACTCATCACCAAGAATAGTGAATGATCACATAAGATAGATAAGATGATAATATTAAGCAAACATTAAGTGTAGCTTATGATCAAACACATGATCATCAATGTCTCACGAGCAATGACATAGTATCTCACACAAAAGCAAACAAAGTTCGAAAAACCACCAAATAAAACATGAGAAAATAAAAGCAACACTCTCTCTCGAAGCCTATGATCTATACATTTTCTCCCCCTTTGGCAACAAGTTAACAAAAAGTTCCTAGAAAATGCATAGTGCTAAGTCGACACTCAGGCTTGATCTTCAGGTGGTGGTGGAGTCCAGAGCACTCCAAGGACGAAGCCTTCTGTAGACGTGGTCGGAGTCGAGGCTGAAGTGGATGCTGGAGCTGGTGGAACTGAGGCTGTAGCTGGTGCAGACGAGGTGGCTCTGGGGTCAGCAACTGGCACTGCAGACGACCTCGGACCTCGTGGCACTCTGGCAAAGGCATCAGTTGTAGTCTTGCCTCTCCTCTCCTGCATGTCATCCTGGAGCTGTTCCACTGTAGTCTGAATCTCTGTCACTTTGACATCCAAGTCATAGAACTTTTATTCCATGATCCTCTCTAAGCTTGCCTGGTTCTGAGTTAGGGTGGCTAGTCCTTGCTCAATCCGCAGGGTGGATGCAATCAAGTAACCAAGCTGCTCTTGTTTGGTTTTCAGGAAATATTCAGATGCCTCCTCTTGAGTAGGCATCTTGGCAGCTTTCTCCTTCCTCGCCTTCTCCTTCTTGGCTTGTGCTTGGGCAGATGATGGCTCATTCTCAGTCATGACAACCTGATTATCTTCAAAATCTGGATGAATGGGCAGATGTTCCTTATCCAAAAGGTATATGCCTGTGCCCATCTTGGAGTTGATCAGCTCCTGGATCTGAGGGGCATATCCACAGCTCCTCTTCTGGTCTGCTGCAGTCCTCTTGATTGTTTCTACGATAAGGCTCATGACTTTGAATTTTTGTGGCACATCAAAGATATGAAGCAAGTTGATTGCATGGCCTCTGATCATCTTGTGATCACCTGACTTGGGCAACAAGGTGTGCCTCAAAATCCAATTGATTGTAGGCAGACCTGCCAGAAGATAATGCACCGAGCCAAACTTGAAAGTATCAAGTGCTTCATTTGGAATCTCCTTGTACATGTTTGACATTGAGTTGTGGTCCATCTTCTTCTTGGCATAAATGTCCAAGTCATCGTCATGCTCTTCTGGGGCATTAATCAGCTGAGCCCATTCAGCAACTGTAGACTGGTACCTCATACCCTCCAACATCCATACAATCCTGCCATCTGGATAGAAATGTGCCGTGGAGTAGAATTGCATAATAAGTTCCTCGTTCCACTTTGTGAGCTTCTGCCCAACAAAGTCTGCTACTCCACAAGCATTGAAGTTGTCTTGCACTCCAGGATAGTGCTCTTCATTGTCCTTGATGTACTCCCAATCAACCCATCTCATGTCACAAACTATGGGCTTCTTGTCTAGCAGCACTGTCTCATAGAAGTCCTGCTGTTCCTTAGTGTGAAACCTGTAATCAACAGCAGTTCTTCTCCTTGAAGCATACGGATCTGCTTCCCTCCACTTCCTCAGCCCTGAGTCTCTTCTGAGCTTCATGTCCTCAGCCACAGGATGAGCATCATTGTGGTCTGGGATCTTGGGCTTGAGCTTTCTCAGAACATGCTCTTCATCATCTTCTTCAGCAGCTTCAGGCACTGGGGCCTTGTTCTTTTTAGTTGCAGGTATGCTCCTCGTATTTCTCTTTGGAGCTGTCTTGACCTTTGATGCAGCCTTGGGTGCTTCCTTGGGCTTAGATGCAGTAGCCCCTGATTTGATAGCATCACCCATTAGCTTGGGTGCCTTAGGTGCTGGTGCAGCAACCTCTTCTTCTTCCTCTTCTTCCATGATGGAAGCCTTTCCAAGCACTCTGGCTACGGTCTTCTTGACCCTTTCCTTCCTTTTCTTTCCTTCAGCAGCAACTGGCTCTATGGTTGCAGGCTTTTCAGGAATCTGAGTTGAGGCTCTGGCCTTTGGCATAGGCTGCCTACCTGCTGGCCTTTTGATTTTCAATCCTGGCTTTGTGCCTTGAGCTGAGCCATGTTCCTTCTCGAGCACTACTCTCTTTGAAGTTGCTTCCTCTTCTGCCACATAGTCCTCATCCTCTGATTCTGAGGTTCTCTTCTTCCTTTGTCTTGTGGCAGCTTTTGGCGGATTGCTAGGGGTGCTCCTGCTGCCTTCATCTGAAGAACTTGAGGGACTAGTGCCCTCACTCATCTGCACTGGCTGTTCTGACATGTTCTGCCTATCACTTTGGTCTGACATGATGAACAAGCTGACTGCTGAACCTGTGAATAGTTTATAGATGAGGTAGAGTGGATGAGCATCACAAAATGCAGAGATTTTTGCAAAAGAATGATTCAAAATCTTAGTTTTAGTTTCCCACTGAAATCATCTCGGATCTACCGATTTTTAAACTCGATGATACTGAAGCAGTTTTGGAACCTAAACTAGTGAACTCGGTCAGACCGAGTCACAGTTCGGTGGCACCGAGACTGCTAGGGTTTCACAAAGTTCGAAAATCGGTCACACTGATAAGTAATTCTCGGCCAGACCGAGTCTCACTTGTGCAATGGCATGAGCCAAATCGGTGGGACCGAGTTTTTCAACTCGGTGGGTCCGAGATGGTTTCGGCGGAAACCTAACCCTAAAATTTTCGAATCAAAACTAATCTACGAATGCATTGACTGGATAGGAGTGTTTCAATCGTGGCAAGAATCATTAAGAACACAATGTGCTAGGAATCGGACGGAGAATAGCACTATGATCGAGTCCATACCCTAGTTCGGCAGAGACTCGCTACGGCGGCAACGGCAGGGTTGAATTCCGTTGACGGCGATGGAGACCAGCGACTGGAGGCGGCTGGCGGCGAGGAGACGATCCGGAGACCAAGTTGGTAGAGCAGGCTATCGCGCGGGCGAAGGGGTTCGGAGAAATTTCCAAATTTTTGCCCGTGACTATATATAGCCCGACCCTGTCGGTGTGACCGAGTGGAACAACTCGGTGGCACCGAGATGCAAAACTGTATACAGTTGTTGCAACTCGGTGTGACCGAATGGTTCAAATCGGTTGCATCGAGATCGAAAATCTAGATCAACTTAATGATCTCGGTAGGATCGAAAGTAGGGTATCGGTCAGACCGAGAATCATAAAGAGGTTTTGGAAGTTTAAGTCTATGACGAATCGGGGACTCCGAGCGCTCCTCACACAGAGTGGTTCGAATCTGACTTGATCAAATTTTGTGATGTAGCATGAATAGAGTTTGAGACGAGTAAAGCATAGATAGCTAGAGGAGGTTCTTAGGCATTCTTGTCCATCCACTTGGCAAAAGGAAATAAAACCAAACAATCAAAACAACAAGTGGATGTCCTCGAATGAGTAAAATATGCAACCAACATGCTCACACAATAAGATGGCAAATGAAATATGTGACAAGGCATGCACAACCAATTCTAGCATCTATCAAGCAATTTGCGATGACAAGGTCATCTATATATGAGTATATTGACTTAGGAGTCAAGTGAGAACACTTGATCATAGGTCATACTCATCGTTTAAGCTCAAGTGGGGTTACCACTTTTACATAAAGCATTGTTGTGTTCACATCTTTAGAGTTGCTTTAGCTCAAGTCTTAGAGTAAAGCTCCCCCTAGATGTGATATCCCCCCTTAGAGGGATGAACTAACCTCGGGTTTTGTCGATGATGACTTCATGTAGATGTTGAAGATGTGGATGCTCAATGTTGATGTAGATCACTTGGAGCTATCCATTTGAGTGAATTGCACTTTCAATACCTACATGGGTTAGTCCCACAAGGAACAAACAAGGATATCCATAGACATAGAGTGATGCACACACAAGAAGATGTCCATGAAAACTTTTAGGTTACCTTGTCCCTTGTCTTACCAACAAGAGGGTTTGTGACTCCTTGAACTAGTGCAAGATGTGGAAGTTGATTGCACTTGTTCTTGCCAAAATGATAAGAGTGAAGTATGTTGGCGGAGTCACCCTCAAGAACTCTCTAGTTCTTCTTCTTTTGGATCCACACCATCTTGATGGGAATCCTTGGAGTTGTAGTCATACTTGATGAAGTGGAACTTTAAGTAGTCTTGGGAATCCACTTGACTAAGGTCTTAGGAGCTTCTTCAAATGCATCAATTTCCTCTTGAAGCTTCTCCTTGCCTTTTTGCTTGTAGTCTTGTGGTGGAAGATCATCTTGAGCTTGTGTCCCCTTGAAAGAAGTATCATACTTCTCTTGTTGAGGAACAAACTTTGTCTTGGGGTATTGATCTTCTTCCCACTCAACTCCATTGGCATTGAACTTTCGTTCAAAACCAACACCTTGATTCTTCCAGTGCATTCCTTGCTTGCGCACAATTTCCTCGAATTGCTTACTCCCGACAAGGCTTTTGTACACTACTTTCTCTATAATTCCCTTCAATAAGCTATTTTCTTGCTCAAGTGTAACTTGGCTAAGAGAATCATTAGTGGAATCAAGAGAACTACTAGAAGCAACAATATTGGATTTAGCATGATCATTGTTACTGCTAGAGGAAGAATCTTTCTTGTTCTTGTTATTAGATTTGACTTGAGGCATGTAAGTGGATAAGAGTAACTGCTTGGCAATGTAAGAAGAACTTTTCTTGCGGAGATCATCATTGATTGCTTTTAAGAACTCATGCTCTTGCTCAAGATTGAGCTTTTCAAAGCGTAATTTCTCATGAGCTCTTAAAAGTTCTCGATGATCTTCGAAGATAGTTTCATGAGCTAACTTAAGAGTGTTTAGTTCTTTAGTTAGAGCCTCAATCTTCACCTTATCATTGTCATTCGTTTTATCTTGATTAGCATGATTAATTGACGTTTCATCATAGTATTCATCACTAGAGTTGTCAACAAGCAAATCATCACCTAACAAGTCATCTTCATCACTATTGAAATCAACATACTCGGGGTATGTTACCTTAGGACCTTTGGCCATGAAGCATCTTCCAATTCCTTCATTTGGTGAGTCAAATATGTCGTAGGAGTTGGTTGACACAAGTGCTAGACCGACAACACCTTCATCTTGAGTATCTTCGAAGTTGGAGTGATAACTTCTCTCAGAGTGGCTCTCGGAGTCGGAGCCGGATACCCATTCACCAACATGAGCTTGATGTCTTCGTTTTGTGTAGCTCCTTGATGATTTTTCCTTCCTTTCCGAATCCTTGCTTCTCCGTGAGTATCTTCGTTCATAACGATCATCTCTACTCCTTCTCTCTCTTGGTGGTGATTCTTTGCTTCTTCTTTTTGGAGAATCTTCTCTTCTCTTGTAGGGAGCCGTACACTCATTGGAATATTCCGGGTCTTCCACAACTGTAGCAGTTTCGCTCTCGACTAGAAGATTTTTTGTCATTGTAGGACCTTGACTTGAAGCTTCTATCTTTGCTTCTACTCTTGTAGAACTTGTTGAAGTTCTTCACCATTAAGCTCAATTATTCATTGAAGTTTTGTTTCTCACTTGATGATGTAGGGGCTTCACATGAGGCTTTGTAGGCACCACTTGATTTGTTGTGAAGTTCCTCTTTATCCTTAAGTGTCATCTCATGAGCAACAATTCTTCCAATCACCTCCGTTGGCTTGAGATCTTTGTAATTGGGCATCATTTGGATCAATGTGCACACGGTATCGTATTTTCCATCCAAGGCTCTTAGAATCTTCTTGATGATGAATCTATCGGTCATCTCTTCACTTCCTAAGCCGGCAATCTCATTTGTGATGAGAGCAAGCCGAGAGTACATTTCAGCGACACCTTCACCATCCTTCATTTTGAACTTGTCAAGTTGACTTTGAAGCACATCCAACTTGGATTCCTTGACGGAGTCGGTACCTTCGTGCATATCAATCAAAGTGTCCCAAATTTCCTTTGCATTCTCAAGATGACTGATTTTGTTGTATTCTTCGGGGCATAATCCGTTGAAGAGAATATCACAAGCTTGAGCATTGTATTGCAACATCTTCAACTCATCTGCAGTAGCTTCACGGTTCTTTTCCAGCAAAGAAGTCACCTTGCAAACCAACACACACAATAGCCCAAACGGCGGGATTATGTCCAAGAATATGCATTTTCATTTTATGCTTCCAACTAGAAAAATTAGTACCATCAAAGTAAGGACCTCTACGGTGATAATTTCCCTCGCTAGACGCCATACTCTCCTAGGTTGTGAAACCAAGGCTATGACCACCGAAAGCTATGGAGATCAAAGCAAATGGAGACCAAAGCTCTGATATCACTTGTAGGATCGAAAGTATGTCTAGAGGGGGGTGATTAGACTACTTGATCAAATAAAAACTTAACCTTTTCCCAATTTTAGTTCTTGGTAGATTTTAGCTATTGTAGGACAAGTCAAGCAATCATCACACAATTCAAGCAAGCATGCAAAGAGTATATTGGCAGCGGAAAGTAAAGCATGCAACTTGCAAGAATGTAAAGGGAAGGGTTTGGAGAATTTAAACGCAATTGGAGACATGGATGTTTTTCCCGTGGTTCGGATAGGTGGTGCTATCCTACATCCACATTGATGGAGACTTCAACCCATGAAGGGTAACGGTTGCGCGAGTCCACGGAGGGCTCCACCCACGAAGGGTAATGGTTGCGCGAGTCCACGGAGGGCTCCACCCATGAAGGGTAATGGTTGCGCGAGTCCATGGAGGGCTCCACCCACGGAGGGTCCACGAAGAAGCAACCACCCACAAAGGGTCCACGAAGAAGCAACCACCCACGACGGGTCCATGAAGAAGCAACCTTGTCTATCCCATCATGGCCATCGCCCACGAAGGACTTGCCTCACTAGCGGTAGATATTCACAAAGTAGGCGATCTCCTTGCCCTTACAAACTCCTTGGTTCAACTCCACAATCTTGTCGGAGGCTCCCAAGTGACACCTAGCCAATCTAGGAGACACCACTCTCCAAGAAGTAACAAATGGTGTGTTGATGATGAACTCCTTGCTCTTGTGCTTCAAATGATAGTCTCCCCAACACTCAACTCTCTCTCATAGGATTTGGATTTTGTGGAAAGAAGATTTGAGTGGAAAGCAACTTGGGGAAGGCTAGAGATCAAGATTCATATGGTAGGAATGGAATATCTTGGTCTCAACACATGAGTAGGTGGTTCTCTCTCAGAACATATGAGTTGGAATTGTGTATGTGTTCTGATGGCTCTCTCCATTAATGAAGAGGAGGTGGAGGGGTATATATAGCCTCCACACAAAATCCAACCATTACACACAGTTTTCCAATCTCGGTGGGACCGAATCAACAAACTCGGTCGGACCGAAAAGGTAAACCTAGTGACCGTTAGAGATTTTCGGTGGGACTAACATGCAACTCCGTAGGACCGATATGGTTAGGGTTTGGGCATAACATAATCTCGGTGAGACCGATTACACAAACTCGGTGAGACCGAGTTTGGTAATAAGCTAACCAGAGAGTTGGTCAGGCAAACTCGGTGGGACCGATTTGCTCTTTCGGTGAGACCGAAAAGTTACAAAAGGGAAACAAAGAGTTTACATTGCAATCTCGGTGGGACCGATTCGCTCTTTCGGTGAGACCAAAAAGTTACGAAAGGGAAACAGAGAGTTTGCAATCCCATCTCGGTGAGACCGAGATCCCTATCGGTAGAACCGAATTGCTAGGGTTTGGCAGTGGCTTATGACAAGTGAAACTCGGTGGCGCCGGATAGAAAGAATCGGTAGGACCGAGTTTGGCTTAGGGTTTAGGTCATATGTGGATATGGGAAAGTAGTTGATGGTTTTGGAGCATATCACTAAGCACATGAAGCAAGAGGCTCATTAAGCAACACCTCATCCCTCCTTGATAGTATTGGCTTTTCCTAAAGACTCAATGTGATCTTGGATCACTAAAATATAAAATGAAGAGTCTTGAGCTTTTGAGCTTGAGCCAATCCTTTGTCCTTAGCATTTTGAGGGTTCCACTTTCACATCCATGCCATGCCAATCATTGAGCTTTCCTAAAATAGTCATCTTGGAATAGCATTAGCTCAATGAGCTATATGTTGTTATGAATTACCAAAACCACCTAGGGATAGTTGCACTTTCACCAGGTGCTACTGCGAGCTCTAGTTAGGTACACATCAATAACATGTATATCACATATACCTTTGTTCACCTTGCCATCCTTCTTATCCGCCAAATACTTCGGGCAGTTCCGCTTCCAGTGACCAGTCTACTTGCAGTAGAAGCACTCAGTTTCAGGCTTAGGTCCAGATTTGGGTTTCTTCTCTTGAGCAGCAACTTGCTTGCTGTTCTTTTTGAAGTTCCCCTTCTTCTTCCCTTTGCCCTTTTTCTTGAAACCAGTGGTCTTGTTGACCATCAACACTTGATGCTCCTTTTTGATTTCTACCTCCGCAACTTTTAGCATTGCGAAGAGCTCGGGAATAGTCTTATTCATCCCTTGCATATTATAGTTCATCACGAAGCTCTTGTAGCTAGGTGGCAGTGATTGGAGAATTCTGTCAATGATGCAATCATCTAGAAGATTAACTCCCAATTGAATCAAGTGATTATTATACCCAGACATTTTGAGTATATGCTCACTGACAAAACTGTTCTCCTCCATCTTGCAGCTATAGAACTTATTGGAGACTTCATATCTCTCAATCCGGGCATTTGCTTGAAATATTAACTTCAACTCCTGGAACATCTCATATGCTCCATGACGTTCAAAACGTCATTGAAGTCCCGGTTCTAAGCAGTAAAGCATGGCACACTGAACTATTGAGTAGTCATCAGCTTTGCTCTGCCAGACGTTCATAACATCTGGTGTTGCTCCAGCAGCAGGCCTGGCACCCAGCGGTGCTTCCAGGACGTAATTCTTCTATGCAGCAATGAGGATAATCCTCAAGTTACGGACCCAGTCCGTGTAATTGCTACCATCATCTTTCAACTTTGCTTTCTCAAGGAACGCATTAAAATTCAACGGAACAACAGCACGGGCCATCTATCTACAATTAAACATAAACAAGAAAGATACTATCAGGTACTAAGTTCATGATAAATTTAAGTTCAATTAATCATATTACTTAAGAACTCCCACTTAGAAAGACATCTCACTAATCTTCTAAGTGATTACGTGATCCAAATCAACTAAACCATAACCGATCATCACGTGAAATGGAGTAGTTTTCAATGGTGAACATCGCTATGTTGATCATATCTACTATATGATTCACACTCGACCTTTCGGTCTCAGTGTTCTGAGGCCATATCTGCATATGCTAGGCTCGTCATGTTTAACCTGAGTATTCTGCGTGTGCAAACTGGCTTGCACCCATTGTAGATGGACTTAGAGCTTACAAACACCCGATCATCACGTGGTGTCTGGGCACGACGAACTTTGGCAACGGTGCATACTCAGGGAGAACACTTTTATCTTGAAATTTAGTGAGAGATCATCTTATAATGATACCATCAATCAAAGCAAGATAAGATGCATAAAAGATAAACATCACATGCAATCAATATAAGTGATATGATATGGCCATCATCTTCTTGTACTTGTGATCTCCATCTCCAAAGTACCGTCATGATCACCATCATCACCGGCGCGACACCTTGATCACCATCGTAGCATCGTTGTCGTCTCGCCAATCTTATGCTTCCACGACTATCGCTACCGCTTAGTGATAAAGTAAAGCATTACAGCGCAGTTGCATTGCATACAATAAAGCGACAACCATATGGCTCCTGCCAGTTGCCGATAACTCGGTTACAAAACATGATCATCTCATACAATAAAATTTAGTATCATGTCTTGACCATATCACATCACAACATGCCCTGCAAAAACAAGTTAGACGTCCTCTACTTTGTTGTTGCAAGTTTTACGTGGCTGCTACGGGCTTAAGCAAGAACCAATCTTACCTACGCATCAAAACCACAACGATAGTTTGTCAAGTTGGTGCTATTTTAACCTTTGCAAGGACCGGGCGTAGCCACACTCGGTTCAACTAAAGTTGGAGAAACTGACACCCGCTAGCCACCTTTGTGCAAAGCACGTCGGGAGAACCGGTCTCGCGTAAGCGTACGCATAATGTTGGTCCGGGCCGCTTCGTCCAACAATACCGCCAAACCAAAGTATGACATGCTGGTAAGCAGTATGACTTATATCGCCCACAACTCACTTGTGTTCTACTCGTGCATATAACATCAACATATAAAACCTAGGCTCGGATGCCACTGTTGGGGAACGTAGTAATTTCAAAAAAATTCCTACGCACACGCAAGATCATGGTGATGCATAGCAACGAGGGGAGAGTGTGATCTACGTACCCTTGTAGACCGACAGCGGAAGCATTATATTAACGCGGTTGATGTAGTCGTACGTCTTCACGATCCGACCGATCCAAGCACCGAAACTACGGCACCTCCGAGTTTCAGCACACGTTCAGCTCGATGACGATCCCCGGACTCCGATCCAGCAAAGTGTCGGGGAAGAGTTCCGTCAGCACGACGGCGTGGTGACGATCTTGATGTTCAACTGTCGCAGGGCTTCGCCTAAGCACCACTACAATATTATGGAGGATTATGGTGGAAGGGGGCACCGCACACGGCTAAGAAAACGATCACGTGGATCAGCTTGTGTGTCTAGGGGTGCTCCCTGCCTCCGTATATAAAGGAGCCAAGGGGCGGTGCGGCCGGCCCTAGTAGGAGGCGCGCAGGAGGAGTCCTACTCCTACCGGGAGTAGGACTCCCATCCCTTTCCTTGTCCAAGTAGGAGAGGGGGAAGGAAGGGAGAGAGGAGAGGAAGGAAAGGGGGGGGGGGCGCCGCCCCTCCCTCCTTGTCCAATTCGGACTAGGGGGAGAGGGGGCGCGCGGCCTGCCCTGGCAGCCCCTCCTCTTCTCCACTTTAGGCCCATAAGGCCCATTAACCCCCCGGGGGGTTCCGGTAACCTCCCGGTACTCCGGTTTTATCCGAAACTTCTCCGGAACACTTCCGGTGTCCGAATATAGCCGTCCAATATATCAATCTTTATGTCTCGACCATTTTGAGACTCCTCGTTATGTCCGTGATCATATCCGGGACTCCGAACCAACTTCGGTACATCAAAAATCATAAACTCATAATATAACTGTCATCGAAACCTTAAGCGTGCGGACCCTATGGGTTCGAGAACAATGTAGACATGACCGAGACATGTCTCCGGTCAATAACCAATAGCGGAACCTGGATGCTCATATTGGCTCCCACATATTCTACAAAGATCTTTATCGGTCAGACCGCATAACAACATACGTTGTTCCCTTTGTCATCGGTGTGTTACTTGCCCGAGATTCGATCATCGATATATCAATACCTAGTTCAATCTCGTTACCGGCAAGTCTCTTTACTCGTTCTGTAATACATCATCTCGCAACTAACTCATTTAGTTGCATTGCTTGCAAGGCTTAGGTGATGTGCATTACCGAGAGGGCCCAGAGATACCTCTCTGACAATCGGAGTGACAAATCCTAATCTCGAAATACGCCAACCCAACATGTACCTTTGGAGACACCTGTAGAGCTCCTTTATAATCACCTAGTTACGTTGTGACGTTTGGTAGCACACAAAGTGTTCCTTCGGCAAACGGGAGTTGCATAATCTCATAGTCATAGGAACATGTATAAGTCATGAAGAAAGCAATAGCAACATACTAAACAATCGAGTGCTAAGCTAACGGAATGGGTCAAGTAAATCACATCATTCTCCTAATGATGTGATCCCGTTAATCAAATAACAACTCTTTGTCTATGGTTAGGAAACATAACCATCTTTGATTAATGAGCTAGTCAAGTAGAGTCATACTAGTGACACTCTGTTTGTCTATGTATTCACACATGTATTATGTTTCCGGTTAATACAATTCTAGCATGAATAATAAACATTTATCTTGAAATAAGGAAATAAATAATAACTTTATTATTGCCTCTAGGGCATATTTCCTTCACTCCTTCCAAACGGAGGGCCTCTATAGATTCTACTCCACCACCCCCAAGAAGATTTGCAAGACAACACATACATATACACTCAACGTAGCTGTGTTGATGATGAGCACGTCTCCTCTAGTGCACCATCACAGGTGATGCGTCTAACTTGGCACTGTTATATGTGGTTGCATGTTATGTATGATTTCTAGCTTGTATTGCTTCTAATTTTGTTGAATTCCATCTGCTTACTTTACACATTATACTTGTGAATAAGAAACATGTTCATGTTTCTAGAACATACAATATTTGTCTATCACACCATGTTCTTACATCAAAGTACTATTGTTTTGTAACCTACAACAATCACTTATCATAAGACACATTTGACTTGGGAGTGTGATATATGTTACATCTCGCATTCTTTTCTAGCTTGTACTACTTCTAATTTGTTGAAATGGCACTTATGACAAGATAGTTTTAACTTTGTAGAGTGATATTAGTTGCATCTCTCATATGGTGTCTAGCTATCATTGCTTCTAATTTGTTGAAATGCCTTCTTCTTAGTTTACACATCATAGCTGTGAATATGCAATGTTATCCTTTTTCTTACACATTCAATCGTCCTATCATGCGGTCATCTTACATCAAAGTAGTGCTCGTCAGCATCCTACATCAATGAGTTCTGAAAAGTGAATTTTTATTCATTTTTCTTGTGGGTTTGACTTGACAAGACAATACAATTAAGAAATAGGAAGGAAAAAATGAGGCAGTGACTGATGGCGGTCTTCCGGCGAAACCGACATCCCAGGTGCTTTCTCTAGCTTGGCAGTGTGATATTGTCTTGCATGTTGCATACGGTGCCTCACTTGTATTTCTTGTAATTTGATTACATTACTTCAACTTAGTTTACACAAATAGTTGTGAATATGCCATGTCGGCCTGTTTTCATACATATTTCATCCTCGTATCATGTGTTTGCCTTACATCAAGGTAGTGATTGTCAGTATCATGCATGAATGAGTTCTGAAGAGTGAATTTTATTGCTTTTTATTCTCAGTTTTACTTGAAAATGCAAAATCAATAAAGCAGAAGGAAATTAGCAATGCAGTGGATAAAGGTGGTTCTTCCAAACGGAGGGCCTCTCCACATTCTACTCGGCCATCCCCCCCCCAACAAGATTTGGAAGACAACACATGCATAGACACTCAAAGTAGTTGTGTTGATGATGAGCACATTCCCCGTTGTCCACTAACACAGGTGCTCCCTCTAACATGGCACTGTTATATGTGGTTGCATGTTATGTATGATCTCTAGCTTGTATTTCTTCTATTTTTTTTGAATTCCATCTGCTTACTTTACACATTATACTTGTGAATAAGACACGTGTTCCTGTTTCTAGAACATACAATATCTGTCTATCACACCAATGTTCTTACATCAAAGTACTACTGTTGTGTAACCTGCAACAATCACTTTTCACAAGACACGTTTAACTTGGGAGTCTGATATAGTTTACATCTCACATTATTTTCTAGCTTGTACTACTAATTTGTTGAAATGGCACTAATGATGAGACAATTTTAACTTGGTAGAGTGATATTCGTTGCGTCTTACATATGGTGTCTAGCTTTCATTGCTTCTAATTTGTTGAAATGCCTTCTGCTTAGTTTACACCTCATAAGCCATGAATATGCAATGCCGTGAATATGCAATGGCACTAATGACGAGAGACCTTTAACTTGGTAGTGTGATGTTGTTTGCATCTTGCATATGATTTATTTCTTGTACTGCTTCACATATATTTAAATGCCAGTTATGACGAGACATTGTTAACTTGGTAGAGCAATATTTGTAGCATCTTTCATATGGTATTTGTTGGGAAACGTAGCATGCAATTTCAAAAAAAAAATCCTACGCTCACGCAAGATCTATCTAGGAGATGCATATCAACAAGAGGGGGAGAGCATCTTCATACCCTTGAAGATCGCAAAGCAGAAGCGTTTATCAACGCGGTTGATGTAGCATACACCTTCACGATTCATCCCGATCAAGTACGAACATAGGGCACCTTCGCGTTCATCACACATTCAGCTCGATGACGTCCTTGCCTTCTTGATCCAGCAAGACAGGCGAAGTAGTAGATGATTTCCGGCAGCATGACGGCGTGGTGACGGTTGGTGATGAAGAACAATCTCCGTAGGGCTTGGACCAGCACTACAGAAACTAGACGAAGGATAAACTAGAGGGGACGGGGTTGCTGGCACACGGCTTGGTGAATCTTGATGTGTATTGGGTGCTAGCCCTGCCCCTCTATTTATATGTTGAGCCTTGGGGTCGAAACTTGGAGTAAAAGCCTCCTCAAAGTCGGTTTTGCCCAAAAGGTAAGAGTCCTTCTTGGACTCCAGGGCTAGACGCCAGGGTTCCCGGCGTCTGCCCCCTAGACCCCAAGGTTCCTGGCGTCTAGCCTCTGGTCTCCACAAATCTTCCTTTTGCACTTTCCAAAAACCTCGTGGGCTTTTCCCTTTGGCCCAAATAAAGTGTTCTCGTACCCAAACATTTCGGGAAACATCCGGAACCCTTCCGAAGTCCAAACACTATTATCCCATATATCAATCTTTACCTCCGCACCATTCCGGAGCTCCTCATCATGTCTGTGATCTCATCTGGGACTCCAAACAACATTCGGTCACCAACATACATAACTCATATAAAAGTATACCATCAACGAACATTAAGCGTGCGGACCCTATGAGTTCGAGAACTATGTAGACATGACCGAGACACCTCTCCGGTTAATAACCAATAGCGGAACTTGGATGCCCATATTGGCTCCTACATATTCTATGAAGATCTTTATCAGTCGAACCTTTATGACAACATACGTAATTCCCTTTGTCCATTGGTATGTTGCTTGCCCAAGACTCGATCGTCGGTGTCTTCATACCTAGTTCAATCTCGTTACCAGCAAGCCTCTTTACTTGTTCCATAATACATCATGTTGTGACTAACTCATTGGTCACTTTTCTTGCAAGTCTTCTTATGATGTGCATTACCGAGAGGGCCCAGAGATACCTCTCCGATACTCGGAGTGACAAATCCTAATCTCGATCTATGCCAACCTGATGTCTACTATGCAACTTTATTCTTGTAGACACGTGTTGGGCCTCCAAACTCAGAGTTTTGTAGGATAGTAGCAATTTCCCCTCAAGTGGATGACATAAGGTTTTTGAATCCGTGGGATGCGTAGGATGAAGATGCACTAGTACAACGAGCTCCTAAACAAACGATTTTAACCCCTTTTCGCGACGGGAACCGTCGGCAAGTGAGTATGGGCGATAGGGGGTCCTTCCCAAACGACCCAGAAACCGTCAGGGATATGCCCTCCTGGCATGCACGCTCGGCAAAATGAGGTCGTGTGCGACCGGCGAGCGCTCAAATATGGAAATACATACAGTAGAGCTAAAAACTACAATTATACGGCGAAATTGTTTCCGGTCGCAAGTACATCCCACATAGTCAGTCCCCGCCAAACGTTTCCATTCATATGTACATCCCACACAGTCGCTCCGAGTAAAACGTTTCCGTTCACAGGTATATCACAAAAAAAATCCCGTTATATCGTTTGTGTAATTGAATGTATCACACATGGTCCGTAGAAGAAATTGTGTGGCAATGGCTCTCCATCACACACAGTTTTTATGTGGTAAACATTTGCGCATGGTGGCCTAACCCAAACAGTTTTCAAGAGAAAGTCATGTGTGATTGTTCATTGACCCAACACAGTTTATTCCTAGAAAATGTGTGTGTTTCCTGAGGTCTTCACCCACGGTATTTTTTCAACAACCGTTTGAATAGCAAAACCCAATTAGCAGGCTAATTTGCCATTAGCAGGTTAATTATCCAATTATTCATAATCCATTTATTAATCTAATTGACATTTCATATTAAGCACACAATATATTTCATTTTCATAATTGAAATACATCAAAGTACAACATCATATAGCTTCAGCACTCAGCTACCCCATTACACAACTACATCAGGACCAAGTTTCACATGCAACATCTATAACCTTTCAAAATTAGCATCATAGACGGTACATAGACAAATGTATCTCATCTGGAAACCTTCTGAAGCAGAAGGCGAATATTGAGCCTTCATTGATGTTGAAGGTCTTTGTAACTTTAGGCCAGTGCCTGTGGATGATTGACCGTCCATCCTTCATCCTCTTCAGGAACACTTCAATATTGAACCGTGGGTGTTGTATGAATACCTTCCTCGCCTCCTAACCATACAGGTGGTTTGAGAGGTAATCATCAGTGAACTGCTTTGGAAAGTCCTGAAAACAAGGATGTGGATAAATATTTTCTCTATATTGGAAATGGGGCAAAGGAATAAAAAAGGCAAGGTATAATAGTTAGTACCATCCTGTAGTGAACTGATGTCTTCTTCATTGTGCAGACAAAGATCTTGTTGTTTTTTGTCGCTAATTTATTTATCCTAACAATCTTTCTGAGTTTGTTGACTTGACTGATATTCATGACAACTCATTTCCCCATATGCAAAAGGGGTCAAACAGTGGGTCAAAACCTCTGACAGCATGACCTACGTGTGCAAGACCGAATTGTTAAAAACCTAAATATTAGAATGGTTCCTACAATTTCACAATAATGTGCTATTAGACAACAAACCATGCACGTGCTAACCTCGATTGTAAACCTCAGTGCTTCCCATTGTTTCCCTGCAACACATATAAGGTAGTTAGTCATCAGGTTAAGTAAGGGTTCGCATGCTATCAGTAAAATATGTTGATGAAAAATAAGCACATTGCAGATTCATTAGATTAATTCAAGCCACACGAAAAACCCATTTATCCAAACTAAGAAATATACCACTTGTATATGTTTCTCATGTATTAAGTGCAGCCAAATTCGATTTATTCCTCATATGCACAACAATACAAAATTCTACCCACGACAATTGGACATCGCATTGTAGAATTGAACCAAGCAGTTAACTAAACACCACAACAAATGAACCAACATTAGCTGAACACCACATTGCAAAATATAACATACTCCTAATAGAAGATCAAATAGTTAACCAAACAGTTAACTACAACCAATTGTAGCAATTGTAGTTGTTTCTCATGTATTCACTACAGCCAAATTCAATTTATTCCTCACGTGGTATACAATAACAGAATGCACCCAAAACTGTTGAACATCGCATTGCAGAATTGAACCAAATAGTTAACTAAACACCACAACACAAATGAACCAAACGTTAACTGAGAACCACATTGCACAATGTATAACCAAACCAAGCATGCTTGACAACTTGGAAATATAGCAATTGTATTAGTTTCTCATGTATATTGTAAAGATAAATTCGATTTATTTATCACATGGAAGACAATACAAAATTGTAGCCTGAAGAATTGAACATCACATTTGCAGAATTGAACCAAACAGTTAACTGAAGACGACAACTAATTAACAAAACAGTTAATAAGTGAGCACCACACTTCACAACATATAGAACATATGCACTAGAGCAACAGATTGCATGGTAAAATTAGATAGCACAATTCACTAGAATTTTGGAAGGAAAGGCAGGAGCAGCACACGCAACGGGTAAAACGAGCATGCTTAACTGGCATAGCTAGCAAATGGCAAGGTGCTCCTTCAAGATCTGGGGGTCGGCACGAATGGAAGCCATCGCGACCTCATCCGTGTGTGCGGCCGCGATTTGCTTCTCCGCTGCCAAATGCTCCTTGAGGTCCTGGCTATACTGCGTGCACCATGGCTTAGGCCAGCGCTTATTTGGTGGAGGGGTCGGTGATTTGGGTGGAAGGTGTCGCGCTCGCACCGGAGGTCGAGGCATTTGGGATGTGGAAGAAGGAGGAGGATGGGGGTCGGGTGTGGATTACCTGCTTGGATAGGCGAGGCCGAGCAGTGTGAAGGAGGGTCGCCGGCGAGGAGGCGGCGGCGCTGCAAGCAAGGAGTGAAGGTTTCAACTTGGAAAAGAAGGCATAAACAGGGGAAATGTAGCTTTTGGTAAGGGGGAGGGGGCAGGGAGGTAGATATTTCCGTGGAAGCCGAAAATTTGGAACCGCTTCAGCCAAAAAACTGGCGCGCAAAGTGTCATCAGATACGGTCCCTTATTTAGACACGGCCCGAAGAAATTTTGTGCTACATCTCACACGGTTGGTCATAATAAATTGTGTGGGATCTACTTGGTTTTTCGTCTTGATTTGAATTACATAGTGGGGTCACAACGGCCATGGACGGTGTTTCAATTGCTAGAACTTTTAACTACAGTGAACATGCAACTATAGGTGTGTCGACAAAAAAGTTGGAATTATTCAGGGTTCGTTTGGACATTTTTATACATTAAATGGGTTTCTAGGCATTTTATGCACATAATTCAAATTTGAACTACATGCACATGCTCTAGTGCATATAAACTGGTTGAAAAATCAAATATGTATCCTTGGTTGCATGCTTAGGTCCCATGCAAGAAATGTGAGTGAATTTCAAACACCCTGCCACCGTTAGTCGGCCGCACATATTGAGATACCTGGTTTTTAAATTCTAGTAAATCCAAAACTCGTCTGAAATTCATGAAACTTGGCATGCTATCATGGAGCGGCGCCAACATGTCGTGGTAAAATTTTTGTCCCATTTGGGACAGGTTTGGGTATAAGCTTCTCACAAACCAGCGCATCTCACTGATACGTCCATTTTGCATCATGCTTTTATATCGATATTCATTGCATTATGGGCTATTATTACACATTATGTCACAATACTTATGCCTATTTTCTATTATTTTACAAGGTTTACATGAAGAAGGGGAATGCCGACAGCTAGAATTCTGGGCTGGAAAAGGAGCAAATATTAGAGACCTATTATGCACAACTCCAAAAGTCCTGAAACTTCACGAGAGCACGTTTCAGAATATATAAAAAATATTGGGCGAAGGAAGTACCAGAGGGGGCCACCCACCATCCACGAGGGTGGGGGCACGCCCCCTGCCTCGTGGGCCCCCTGGCAGGCCTTCGGTGCCCATCTTCTCCTATATGAGGTCTTTCGTCCGAGAAAAAATCATAAGCTAGCTTACGGGACGAAACTCCGCCGCCACGAGGCGGAACCTTGGCAGAACCAATCTAGGGCTCCGACGGAGCTGTTCTGCCGGGGAAACTTCCCTCCGGGAGGGGAAATCATCACCATCGATCCTCTCATCGAGAGGGGGTCAATATCTATCAACATCTTCACCAGCACCATCTCATCTCAAACCCTAGTTCATCTCTTGTATCCAATCTTTGTCCCAAAACCTAAGATTGGTACCTATGGGTTGCTAGTAGTGTTGATTACTCCTTGTAGTTGATGCTAGTTGGTTTATTCGGTGGAAGATCATATGTTCAGATCTTTTATGCATATTATTACCCCTGTGATTATCAACATGAATATGATTTGTGAGTAGTTATGTTTGTTCCCGAGGACATAGGAGAAGTCTTGCTATAAGTAGTCATGTGAATTTGGTATTCGTTCGATATTTTGATGGGATGTATGTTGTCTCTCCTCTAGTGGTGTCATGCGAACGTCGACTACATGACACTTCACCATTATTTGGGCCTAGAGGAAGGCAATGGGAACTAATACGTAGAAGATGGGTTGTTAGAGTGACAGAAGCTTAAACCCTAGTTTATGAGTTGCTTCGTAAGGGGCTAATTAGGATCCATATGTTTCATGCTATGTTAGGTTTACCTTAATACTTCTTTTTTAGTTGAGGATGCTTGCAAAAGGGGTTAATCATAAGTGGGATGCTTGTCCAAGGAAGGGCAGTACCCAAGCACCGGTCCACCCACATATCAAATTATCAAAGTACCGAATGCGAATCATATGAACGTGATGAAAACCAGCTTGACGATAATTCCCATGTGTCCTCGGGAGCGCTTTCCTTTATATATGAATTTGTCCAGGCTTGTCCTTTGCTACAAAAAGGATTGGGCCATCTTGCTGCACCTTATTTACTTTTACTACTTGCTACCCGTTACAAATTACCTTATCACAAAACTATCTGTTACCGATAATTCCAATGCTTGTAGAGAATACCTTACTGAAAATAGCTTATCATTTCCTTCTGCTCCTTGTTGGGTTCGTCACTCTTACTTATCGAAAGGACTATGATAGATCCCTATACTTGTGGGTCATCAAGACTCTTTTCTGGAGCTGTTGCCGGGGAGTGAAGTGCCTTTGGTAAATGGAATTTGGTAAGGAAAAATTTATATAGTGTGTTGAAATTTACTGTCACTTGTTACTATGGAACATAATCCTTTGAGGGGCTTGTTCGGGGCATCTTCACCCCGACCAGTAGAGCAAAGAGTTGCTCCTCAACCTACTGAAGCTACTGAAAATGTTTACTTTGAAATCCTTTCACAGTTGATGGAACACTACATCTTGATTTGCACCTAATCTATGTGGATTAAGTTTGTGAATTATTTAAGCTTGCAGGTATGCCCGGGGATGTTATCAAGAAGAAGGTCTTCCCTTTATCTTTGGAGGGAAAGGCATTGACATGGTTTAGGCTATGTGATGACATGGGATCATGGAACTACAACTGATTGAAATTGGAATTTCATCAGAAGTTTTACCCTATGCATCTCGTTCATCATGATCGTAATTATATATATATAATTTTTGGCCTCGCGAAGGAGAAAGCATCACTCAAGCTTGGGGTAGGATTAAGTCAACGTTATATTCATTCCCCAATCATGAGCTCTCAAGAGAAATGATTATTCAAAAAATTTCTGCTCGGCTTTCTCTCGATAATCGCTCCATGCTCGATACTTATTGTACGGGCTCTTTTATGATGAAGACTATTGAATTCAAATGGGATTTATTGGAAAGAATTAAACGCAACTCTGAAGATTGGGATCTCAAAGAAGGTAAGGAGTCAGGTATAACACCTAAGTTTGATTGCGTTAAATCTTTTATGGATAATGATGCTTTCCGTGAATTTAGCACTAAATATGGACTTGACTCTAAGATAGCAGCTTCTTTCTGTGAATCCTTTGCTACTCATGTTGTTCTCCCTAAGGAGAAGTGGTTTAAATATAATTCTCCCATTGAAGTAAAAGTAGTTGCACCTATTAAAGTTAAAGAAAAGACTATCACTTATAATGATTCTGTTGTTCCTACTGCTTATATTGAGAAACCACCTTTCCCTGTTAGAATAAAGGATCATGCTAAAGCTTCAACTGTGGTTCGTAAGAGTAATGCTAGAACACCTACACCCCCTGAGCAAATTAAAGTTGAACCTAGTATAGCTATGGTTAAAGATCTCTTGGCCGATAATATTGATGGGCATGTTATTTACTTCTGTGATGAAGGTGCTAGAATTGCCAGACCTGACACTAAAAATAAATATAGACCTGTTGTTGGCATGCCTGTTATTTCTCTTAAAATAGGAGATGATTGTTATCATGGCTTATGTGATATGGGTGCTAGTGCAAGTGCAATACCTCATTCCTTATATAAAGAAATTATGCATGATATTGCACCTGCTGAGATAGAGGAAATTGATGTTACAATTAAGCTTGCCAATAGAGACACTATTTCACCAGTTGGGATTGTTAGAGATGTTGAAGCCTTGTGTGGGAAAGTTAAATATCCTGCTGATTTTCTTGTTCTTGGTTCCCCACAAGATAACTTTTGTCCTATTATATTTGGTAGACCCTTCTTGAATACTTTTAATGCTAGGATAGATTGCAAAAAGGATGTTGTTACTATTGGTTTGGGGGATATGTCTCATGAGTTTAATTTTGCTAAATTTTGTAGACAACCCCATGATAAAGAATTGCTTAGTAAAGATGAAATTATTGGTCTTGCTTCTATTGAAGTGCCTCCTAATGATCCTTTAGAACAACATTCGCTCGACCATGAAAATGATATGTTCATGAATAAAAGAAGGGAAATAGATGAAGTATTCTTTAAACAGGGACCTATTTTGAAACACAACTTGCCTGTTGAAATCCTGGGGGATCCTCCTCCACCCAAGGGTGATCCCGTGTTTGAGCTTAAACCTTTACCTGATACTCTTAAACATGCTTATCTTGATGAGAAAGAGATATATCCTATTATTATTAGTGCTAACCTTTCAGAGCAGGAAGAAAAGAAATTATTGAAAAATCTAAAGAAGCGTCATGCTGTTATTGGATATACTCTTGATGACCTTAAGGGCATTAGTCCCACTCTATGCAAGCACAAAATAAAATTGGAGAAAGACGCTAAACCAGTTGTTGATCACCAACGACGGTCAAATCCTAAGATGAAAGAAGTGGTAAGAAAAGAAATACTAAAGCTTTTGGAGGCAGGTATAATTTATCCCATTCCTGATAGTCAGTGGGTGAGCCCTGTCCATTGTGTCCCTAAGAAGGGAGGTATTACTGTTGTTCCTAATGATAAAGATGAATTGATCCCACAAAGAATTGTTACATGTTATAGAATGGTAATTGATTTCCGCAAATTAAATAAAGCTACTAAAAAGGATCATTACCCATTACTTTTATTGACCAAATTCTCAAAAGATTATCCAAACATACACATTTTTGCTTTCTATATGGTTATTCTGGTTTCTCTCAAATACCAGTGTCAAAAGAGGATCAAGAAAAGACAACTCTTGCTTGCCCTTTCGGTACCTTTGCTTATAGACGTATGCCTTTTGGTTTATGCAATGCACCCGCTACCTTTCAAAGATGTATGACTGCTATATTCTCTGACCTTTGTGAAAAGATTGTTGAGGTTTTCATGGATGATTTCTCCATATATGGAACTTCTTTTGATGATTGCTTAAGCAACCTTGATCAAGTTTTGCAGGGATGTGAAGAAACTAATCTTGTCTTGAATTGGGAGAAGTGCCACTTTATGGTTAATGAAGGTATTGTCTTGGGGCATAAAATTACTTAAAGAGGTATTGAAGTTGATAAAGCTAAAGTTCATGCTATTGAAAAGATGACGTGTCCTAAGGACATTAAAGGTATAAGAAGTTTCCTTGGTCATGCCGGTTTTTATAGGAGGTTCATTAAGGACTTCTCTAAAATTTCTAGGCCTCTGACTAATCTCTTACAAAAAGATGTTCCATTTGTCTTTGATGATGATTGTGTAGAAGCATTTGAAATACTTAAGAAAGCCTTGATTTCCGCATCTATTGTTCAACCACCTGATTGTAATTTACCCTTTGAAATTATGTGTGATGCTATTGATTATGCTGCAGGGGCTGTTCTAGGACAAAGAGTTGATAAGAAATTAAATGTTATCCAATATGCTAGTAAAACTCTAGACAGTGCCCAAAGAAATTATGCTACTACTTAAAAAAATTAGCAGTTGTATTTGCTTGTGATAAGTTCAGGCCCTATATTGTTGATTCTAAAGTAACTGTTCACACTGATCATGCTGCTATTAAATATCTTATGGAAAAGAAAGATGCTAAACCTAGACTTATTAGATGGGTTCTCTTTCTAAAAGAATTTGATTTGCATATTATTGATGGAAAGGGAGCAGAGAACCCCGTTGTAGACAACTTATCTAGGTTAGAGAATGTTCTTGATGACCCACTACCTGTAGATGATAGCTTTCCTGATGAACAACTTGGTGTCATAAATGCTTCTCGTACTGCTCCATGGTATGCTGATTATGCTAATTACATAGTTGCTAAATTTATACCACCTAGTTTCACATACCAGCAAAAGAAAAAGTTTTTCTATGATTTAAGACATTACTTCTGGGATGACCCACACCTTTATAAAGAAGGAGTAGATGGTGTTATTATACGTTGTGTACCTGAGCATGAACAGGAATAGATCCTACGCAAGTGTCACTCCGAAGCTTATGGAGGACACCATGTCGGAGATAGAACTGCACATAAGGTATTGCAATCCGGTTTTTATTGGCCTACTCTCTTCAAGGATGCCCGTAAGTTTGTCTTGTCTTGTGATGAATGCCAGAGAATTGGTAATATTAGTAGACGTCAAGAAATGCCTATGAATTATTCACTTGTTATTGAACCATTTGGTGTTTGGGGCTTTGATTATATGGGACCGTTTCCTTCCTCTAATGGGTGTACACATATTTTAGTTGTTGTTGATTACGTTACTAAGTGGGTATGTAACACCCACGATGCGGCCATATCTCACATGTGTCAGAGCACGACTTAGAGGCATAACCGCATTGTAGGCATGTCGCAAGAGGGGTAATCTTTACACATCCCATGTACTGAATAAGAAAGGGATAAAGAGTTGGCATACAATCGCCACTTCACACAATACATGAATATAGCATTACATCATCCAGATACAATCAAGGTCCAACTACGGAACCAAAATAAAGAAAGACCACCCCTAATGCAAAAGATCCCTGATCGCCCCGCCTGGGATCCACTACTGATCAACTGGAAACGAAACAACTCAACGCACACGATCTTCATCGAGCTCCCACTTGAGCTCAACTGCGGCATCTGCACTGGTATCATCGGCATCTGCAAGCTAGTTTTGGAAGTAACTGTGAGTCACGGGGTCTCAGCAATCTCACACCCTCATGATCAAGATTATTTAAGCTTATGGGTAGGAAAAAGGGTAATGAGGTGGAGCTGCAGCAAGCACTAGCATATATGGTGGCTAACTTACGCAAATAAGAGCGAGAAGAGAACAAAGCACGGTCGAGAATCTATAATGATCAAGAAGTGATCCTGACACTACTTACGTTCAAGCATAAAACCAAAACCGTGTTCACTTCCCGGACTCCGTCGGAAAGAGACCATCACGGCTACACACGCGGTTGATGCATTTTAATTAAGTCAAGTGTCAAGTTTTCTATAACCGGATATTAACAAATTCCCATCTGCCCATAACCGCGGGCATGGCTTTCGAAAGTTCAAAACCCTGCAGGGGTGTCCCAACTTAGCCCATCACAAGCTCTCACGGTCAACGAAGGATATTCCTTCTCCCAGGAAGACCCGATCGGACTCGGAATCCCGGTTACAAGACATTTCGACAATGGTAAAACAAGACCAGCTAGACCACCCGCTGTGCCGACAAATCCCGATAGGAGCTGCACATATCTCGCTCTCAGGGCACACCGGATAAGCTAAGCGTACAGGAGCCGACGTAACCCAAGTTGCCAAGGGATGGCCCTGCACGATGCTCTAGTTTGGACCAACACTCAGAGGAGCACTGGCCCGGGGGTTTAAATAAAGATGACCCTTGAGTCTGCAGAACCCAAGGGAAAAAGTCTTAGGTGGCAAATGGTAAAACCAAGGTTAGGCCTTGCTGGAGGAGTTTTATTCAAGGCGAACTGTCAAGGGGTTCCCATTATAACCCGACCGCGTAAGGAACGCAAAATAAAGGAACTAACACCGGTATGACGAAAACTAGGGCAGCAAGAGTGGAACAAAACACCGGGCATAAGGCCGAGCCTTCCACCCTTTACCAAGTATATAGGTGCATTAAAGTAAATAAGATATAATAATGATATCCCAACAATATCCATGTTGCAACAAGGAACAAACTTCATCTTCACCTGCAACTAGCAATGCTATAAGAGGGGCTGAGCAAAGCGGTAACATAGCCAAACAATGATTTGCTAGGACAAGGTGGGTTAGAGGCTTGACATGGCAATATGGGAGGCATGATATAGCAAGTGGTAGGTATCGCGACATAGCAATAGAGCGAGCAACTAGCAAGCAAAGATAGAAGTGATTTCGAGGGTATGGTCATCTTGCCTGAGATCCCGCAAGGAAGAAGAACGAGTCCATGAAGAAGACAAACGGACGTAGTCGAACGAATCCTCACAAACGCGACATTATCGGAACTAACCCGAAGAAGCAACACCGGAAAGAAGCAAACAACGTAGTAAACAACCACCACATAAGCATGGCATGATGCACAATCAAGTATGAAGCATGTCCGGTTTAATGAGGCATGGCATGGCAAAGTGCACAAGCAATTCTACAAATTAAGTGGAGCTCAATATGAAACGAGTTGCATATTGACAGAACAACATTAATTATTTAGTTCTCTCCCGGTTAGGTACTCAACAAATTTAAATGTTGGTTAACATGGCAAGAGGTGAAGAATAACAAAACTATACTATCTAAACAATTTAAATGGGGCCGGATAACAAACAACAAATTTGATAAATCCCCATATGCATTTAGCAATTTAAAGCAAACAATAATTTAAACCTTCTTGAAGTTGTTATCATGATGCGGATGACATGCAAGTTATAAGAAATTTTTATGAAAATGTTGATAAGAGCATTATGGGACATTTGTCACCGTGGTAGGCAGAAAGGGTGCCACTGCGATGATAACGCAAATGGTGCCACGGCAATGTTCCAGTTCCCGGTAACTCGATTGAGATACCAATGCAAAAGAGAAGTGTGCGAGTGCGTGCAAAAGATGGTGGGGTGATCCCGGTAACCGGGTTACCATGGGTCGACGGTGGTGCCAAGCGAGGGAAACAACTAACGTTCACGGGCAGATACAACATCCAAACATGCATTCGTTCACGGGCAGTCGACTCAGGGTTATACCTTTTGAAGCATGCATTATCGGAATGGACCAAGTTTGATGCGGTGTAGGGGAAGTAGACATTCTCGGGACATTCGTAGTGAAAGTAGTCATTCTCGCATGCTCTAGGGTCGACGGAAGAGGTTCTCGCGATCTCGGCGATGGTAGTTGTACATGTAGGCGGTAGACGAACTTGACGGTTCCGTTACCCAGTTCTTCAGAGACGGAAGTAGTCGTACACGTTTTCATAGAGGTTCGGGGTCAACGACCCGGAACTTGACATCCATGGGGTCTTCGAGGGTCGACGGTAGTGGTTCACATTTTGTAGCCATTCGAGTCATCGGTGGAGGAACTTGTCACATCATCAAGCGTAGTCCACCTTTGCATATCCGTGTGTAGGGGTACTTGACAAGTCCGAGGTCTCCGGCCGTAGTGGTACTTGCTGTTACATGTAGTCAAACTTGAGGGGCATCGACGTCGTGGTACTTGGCATCCTCTCGGCCTTGAAAAATATGAAACGGAATGCGGCGGTTGGTACTTGCGTCGATGGGTGCTTGGTTATTTTTGCATGGTGGCCTTCGGTGGATTTGGAGGAAACACGACGTGTGCAGGAGGCAAACGGCTCAAAACGTCCATGGCCGAACAAGTTCACAGCGAGAAAAAATAGAGGGCCAACAGGCAACGTGATGGATGGGGCGAGGCGGAGGTCCGGCGGTGCGCCGGCAGCAGGAGGTGAAGGCGAAGTGGCCGGCGTCGGCCTTGGCGCAAAGCAAGGAGGCGAAGCTCCTACTCGAGCAGAGGGCTCGGGCATGGGTCTTGAGGCGCCGGAGATGGGAACGGGGCCCTGCTGGCGGCGTCGGGCATGGCCACGGCGGTGCTTGGTGGCAGCGAACTTGGAGGCGGGGCGGCGACGTGGTTCTGGTGGAGCTCGCAGCAGGAGGCGCTTGGGCATCGGGTCATGGTGAGGCCGGCAGAAGACTGCGTCGGTGGCTGGCGCGCGAGGAAGGGGCTCTGCGCTCCAGTAGCGGGACTCGCGGAGTCGCGGTAGGAGAGCAGCACGAGACGACGGACCAGAGGGCAGGCGGCTCTTGGCGGCAGGGTTGGCGCGATCGGAGGCGAGGCTGCCAGCGACGGAGTTCGTTGGTGTTGGGGCGCTCAAGATGAGCGAGAGACAGCGGGTATTGGTGCGAGGAAGCATGGGGCGAAGGAGAGGGATCAAGAGGAAGGGAAACGAGGTGGGAGGCGGCGCTGGGAGATAGAAGAGAGAGGAGGGGGGATCGAGCACGTCTCCTGGCTTGATGCGTGCGTATGGGTGTTGGCAGCGGTGGATGAGGACGAGAGGGAGAGGGTGAGTGGGATCGGGCAGGGAGAGGGTTAGGGTTGCGTGGCCTGTGAGGCCTCAGGGAGGTCAGCTGCTGGGCCTTGGGCCACTTTGGCTGCGGGGAAGGAAGGCCGACCTGGTGGTAGGGAGGCCCAGGTGGCCAGAGGCCTGGCTGGGATCTCTCTCTCTCTCTTATTTCTCTCTCTTCTATTTATCGCATAAACAGAAATAGAAAGAAACTACAGAGGGTTTGGAATGGATGTGAGGAGAGAGGGACATATTTCTGGAAACCAAGAAATATGCCCGATTTAATAAAAGTAGTTTGGGAATTTTTAAGGACAGAAAAATAATTCAAGTTTTAATTGAAATTCAAACTTGATCCATTTTTGAACCCAACCAAAACAACTTCAAATGATCTAAAATTTGACAGAGAGGGTTTAGGCATGGTGAACTAGCATCAGGAAAAGAAAGAACATTTCTCGAGGAGGGGAAAAGGTCACTTGCCAAAATGAAAGAAAGACGAAGGAATGAGGAGGTGATGATGCATGGGGATGGCTTGAGAGAGAGAGATAGATGACAAGGAAAACACATGAAGTTAAGTGGGATACACGAAGAGTTGAAGAGTAATGCAATTGTGTGATGGGTGATTCCAAGTTAATGGAATATTTACAATAGCTCCCTAATAATAGTAGGAGACTTTTATATGTTATAAAGAGAATTTCACCATGTGAACTCCCTCGATTTAAATGGATCGAAGATCCACACGAATTATTTAGTTGAGATGCAAAAGATTTATGACATGATGAAATGAAAAAATAAAAGGAGCAAGCAAAAATGAAACACACGGAGAAACCCGGAACCTATGGAAGTCTTCTCGAGCATCGGTCTTGGGGCGTCACAGGGTAGAAGCTATTTCAACTAGTAGTGTTGATCATAACACCTCTATTAAGATGCTTAAAGAAGTTATTTTTCCGAGGTTTGGACTCCCTAGATACTTAATGACTGATGGTGGTTCACATTTTATTCATGGTGCTTTTCGTAAGATGCTTGCTAAGTATGATGTTAATCATAGAATTGCATCTCCATATCATCCACAGTCTAGTGGTCAAGTAGACCTGAGTAATAGAGAGCTTAAATTAATCTTGCAAAAGACTGTAAAATAGATCTAGAAAGAATTGGTCCAAGAAACTTGATGATGCATTATGGGCTAATAGAACTGCATATAAAAATCCTATGGGTATGTCTCCATATAAAATGGTTTATGGAAAAGCATGTCACTTACCTCTCGAACTAGAACATAAGGCATATTGGGCCATTACAGAGCTCAATTATGATTTCAAACTTGCCGGTGAGAAGAGGCTTTTTGACATCAGCTCACTTGATGAATGGAGAACCCAGGCTTATGAGAATGCCAAACTATTTAAAGAAAAAGTTAAAAGATGGCATGCCAAAAGGATACAAAAGTGTGAGTTTAATATAGGTGATTATGTTTTGCTATACAACTCTCGTTTAAGATTTTTTGCAGGAAAACTCCTCTCAAAATGGGAAGGTCCTTACGTCATCGAGGAGGTCTATCGTTCCGGTTCCATAAAAATCAACAACTTCGAAGGCACAAATCCGAGGGTGGTGAACAGTCAAAGAATCAAACATTATATCTCAGGTAATCCTATAAATGTTGAAACTAATGTTATCGAAACCGTAACCCTGGAGGAATACATAAAGGACACTTTCCAGAATGTTTCAGACTCCAAAAAGGAATAGGTATGAGGTACGGTAAGTAAACCTACTCCAAAATAGTTCTAATAGCAATTTTCCTCCGTTTTGGAATATTTAAGAAAAGAAAATAAGAAGTAGTCCGGGAAGGACACGAGGCATCCATGAGGGTGGAGGGCGCGCCCTACCCCCTGGGCGCGCCCCCTGCCTCGTGGGCACCTCGTGTGCTCTCCGGACTCCGTTTTCTTGCACGATACTTCTTTTGGTTGGTAAAAATTCATTATATAATCTCCCAAAGGTTTTGACAACTGTATCACGCAAATATCTTCGGTCTTTGTTTCGAGCTGTTTTTCTGACAGATCTAGATTACCATGATGTCTTCAAGTGCCCCCAAGGACAAGTTCTTCGAGAAGGGCATCAACCCCTACCTCGCGGAGGTGCTGCAACACCCTCAAACCATTGAGATGCGTGAGGGGTTGCTGCACATCCGTGATGTTGAGGGACCAAGGAGGACCAGAAGCGTGGAGACAAAACTCGAGGCAATGGAGCAACAAGTTTTGAAGTGCCAGGAGATGGTGGAGCGTGGACTCGACGCCAACCACATAATGATCACGGAGTTCACCAACAACACTAAGCAAGATGCTAGGAACATCGGGGAGACCATCTTCAAGCTTCACGAGAAAATCGAGCATCTCCAAGCCCAGATCTATGACCTGCAAAACCAAAACTGTGAGTATGAATATAGATGCAAGAGGATGAGTTTGGCTAAAGATTTGAGGATCCCGGAGACTCGATCATCCTTCTATGATGGTGAGCCTATGCCATGGAATATGGACGACAAGCCTACACCATCAACAACTCCATCATCACCACCTCCGAGAAAGGAGACATAAACAGATGGGTATGGGCACTCCCCTTGGCAACTGCAAAGCTTGGGGGAGTGCCCCGGTATCGTATCACCATCACACTTTTATATTTACCATTTTTCATATTTTGATCCTTTTGGTAATATCTTGATCTAGTAGAATAAAGTTTTAGTATGATCTAGTTTTGAGTTTTGTTTTATGATCCTTCTATGTAATCGAGTCTGTGAGCTATATATAATAAAGATCAATGTTGAGTCAAGGGCTTGATTATCTTGCTATGATCTTGAGGGGATAAAAATAAAAGAGAAGAGAAAGAATAAAAAGAAATAAACATATCATATGGATCTTATGGAGAGTAATGACTTCACATATAAAGAGTATGATGAATAAAAGTTGTTGAGAGTTGACAAACATAGTTTTGGTCATCGTTGCAATTAATAGTAAGTAATAAAGAAAGAGAGGTCTTCACATATAAATATACTATCTTGGACATCTTTTATTATTGTGAGAACTCATTAAAATATGACATGCTAAAGAGTTGATGTTGGACAAGGAAGACAACGTAATGGAATGGATCATCCAACATGTTGAGCTTGCCTTTCCCTCTCATGCTAGCCATATTCTTTGCACCAAGTAGAGATACTACTTGTGCTTCCAAATATCCTTAAACCCAGTTTTGCCATGAGAGTCCACCATATCTACCTATGGATTGAGTAAGATCCTTCAAGTAAGTTGTCATTGTTGCAAGCAATAAAAATTGCTCTCTAAATATGTATGATTTATTAGTACAGAGAAAATAAGCTTTATACGATCTTGTGATGTGGAAGAAATAAAAGCGACGGACTGCATAATAAAGGTCCATATCACAAGTGGCAATATAAAGTGACGTTCTTTTGCATTAAGATTTTGTGCATCCAACAATAAAAGCACATGAAAACCTCTGCTTCCCTCTGCGAAGGGCCTATCTTTTATTCTTGTCTTATACTTCATACAAGAGTCATGGTGATTTTCACCTTTCCTTTTTACATTTTATCCTTTGGCAAGCACAATGTGTTGGAAAGATCCTGATATATACAGCTAATTGGATGTGAGTTTTCATGTACTATTATTGTTGACATTACCCTTGAGGTAAAAGGTTGGGAGGCAATACTATAAGCCCCTATCTTTCTCTATGTCGGATTAAAACTTCATACCCATAAATATTGCGTGAGTGTTAGCAATTGTGAAAGACTAAATGATAGTTGAGTATGTGGACTTGCTGAAAAGTTCTTATATTGACCCTTTCAGATGTTATGATAAATTGCAATTGCTTCAATGACTGAGATTATAGTTTGTTAGTTTTCAATGAAGTTTATGATTCATACTTGAAACTGTGAATGAATTGTTACTTTAGCATAAGAGATCATATGACAATATATATATATATGTTGTTGTTATAAGAATGATCATGATACCCTCATGTCCGTATTTTATTTTATCGACACCTCTATCTCTAAACATGTGGACATATTTTTCGATTTTGGCTTCCGCTTGAGGACAAGCGAGGTCTTAGCTTGGGGGAGTTGATACATCCATTTTGCATCATGCTTTTATATCGATATTTATTGCATTATGGGCTGTTATTACACATTATGTCACAACACTTACGGCTATTCTATCTTATTTTACAAGGTTTACACGAAGAGGGGGAATGCCGGCAGCTGGAATTCTGGGCTGGAAAAGAAGCAAATATTAGAGACCAATTCTGCACAACTCCAAAAGTATTGAAACTTCACGGGAGCACATTTCAGAATATATAAAAAATATTGAGTGAAGGAAGTACCAGAGGGGGGCCACCCACCATCCAAGAGGGTGGGGGCGCGCCCAACCCCCCTGGGCGCCCCCCTGCCTCGTGGGCCCCCTGGCAGGCCTCCGGTGCCCATCTTCTGCTATATGAGGTCTTTCGTCCGAGAAAAAAATCATAAGCAAGCTTACGGGACGAAAGTCCGCCGCCACGAGGCGGAATCTCGGCGGAACCAATCTAGGGCTCCAGCGGAGCTGTTCTGCCGGGGAAACTTCCCTCCGGGAGGGGGAAATCATCACCACCGTCATCACCATCTATCCTCTCATCAGGAGGGGGTCAATCTCCATCAACATCTTCACCAGCACCATCTCATCTCAAACCCTAGTTCATCTCTTGTATCCAATCTTTGTCCCAAAACCTCAGATTGGTACCTTTGGGTTGCTAGTAGTGTTGATTACTCCTTGAGTTGATGCTAGTTGGTTTATTTGGTGGAAGATCATATGTTCAGATCCTTTATGCATATTAATACCCCTGTGATTATGAACATGAATATGATTTGTGAGTAGTTACTTTTGTTCCTGAGGACATGGGAGAAGTCTTGCTATAAGTAGTCATGTGAATTTGGTATTCGTTCGATATTTTGATGAGATATATGTTGTCTCTCCTCTAGTGGTGTCATGTCAACGTCGACTACATGACACTTCACCATTATTTGGGCCTAGAGGAAGGCATTGGGAGCTAATAAGTAGATGATGGTTTGCTAGAGTGACAGAAGTTTAAACCCTAGTTTATGAGTTGCTTTGTAAGGGGCTGATTTGGATCCATATGTTTCATGCTATGGTTTGGTTTACCTTAATACTTCTTTTGTAGTTGTGGATGCTTGCAAGAGGGGTTAATCATAAGTGGGATGCTTGTCCAAGGAAGGGCAGTACCCAAGCACTGGTCCACCCACATATCAAATTATCAAAGTACCGAACGCGAATCATATGAACGTGATGAAAACTAGCTTGACGATAATTCCCATGTGTCCTTGGGAGCGCTTTCCTTTATATACGAATTTTTCCAGGCTTGTCCTGTGCTACAAAAAGGATTGGACCATCTTGCTGCACCTTATTTACTTTTACTACTTGTTACCCGTTACAAATTACCTTATCACAAAACTATATGTTACCGATAATTTCAGTGCTTGCAGAGAATACCTTACGGAAAACTACTTATCATTTCCTTCTGCTCCTTGTTGGTTTCGACACTCTTACTTAAAGAAAGGACTACGATAGATCCCCTATACTTGTGGGTCATCACTCACAACAAGTGTGATGGTTTCGGTAGAGAACGTGCCACCTTTGGGGACGAAACGATATCCGTTGCCTCTTATTGATTTCAAAAATATTCAAGTGTCAACATAGAACAACAAGAGTGTTGTGTTCAATTTTGGAAATTTTCGGGGTTCGTTTGGACATTTTATACATTAACTGGGTTTCCCAGGCATTTTATGTGCATAGTTCAAATTTGAACTACATGCACATTCTCCAGTGCATATAAACTGGTTGAAAAATCAAATATGTGTCATTGGATGCATGCTTAGGTCCCATGCAAGAAATGGGAATGAATTTCAAACACCCTGCCACCGTCACTCGGCCGCAAACATTGAGATACCTGGTTTTTAAATTCTAGTAAATCAAAAACTCGTCTGAAATTCATGAAACTTGGCATGCTATCATGGAGCGGCATCAACACACCGTGGTAAATTTTTTGTCCCATTTGGGGCAGGTTTGGGTATAAGCTTCTCACAAACCAGAGCTTCTCACAACAAGCATGGTGGTTTCGATAGGGAACATTCCACCTTTGGGGACGAAACGATATCTGTTGCCTCTTATTGCTTTCAAAAAGTTTTGAGTGTCAACATAGAACAACAAGAATGTTGTGTTCAATTTTGGAATTTTTCGGGGTTCGTTTGGACATTTTTATACATTAACTGGGCTTTCCAGGCATTTTATGCGCATAATTCAAATTTGAACTACATGCACATTCTCTAGTGCATATAAACTGGTTGAAAAATCAAATATGTGTCCTTGGTTGCATGCTTAGGTCCCATGCAAGAAATGGGAATGAATTTCAAACACCCTGCCACCGTCACTTGGCCGCACATATTGAGATACCTGGTTTTTAAATTGTAGTAAATCCAAAACTCGTCTAAAATTCAGAAAACTTGGCATGCTATCATGGAGCGGCATCAACATGCCGTGGTAAAAATTTTGTCAGCTTCCCTAGATTTAATTTGGTTTCCCCAGTTTAATTCGGGTTTTAAATATAAAACACTCATCGCAAACGTTTTAGTTAGAACACCCTTATGTAAAGCGACAACTTCCCCAAGAAGCCAAGGGAAAATGTGCTGAGCAGGATTTGTGCAGCTCTTGATTGCAAATGTTTTAGATAGAACACGTGAGAGCAGCGCAGGATTTGTGCGTCCCTTCAACGCAAACGGTTGTTTTGGATGACCCGTGTGCAACCACATACAAACAATTATTGGGTATGTTGCCATTTGTCAAACTGGAAAGATTTACATTTGTTGATCTAGTAACGTTGCCATTTGTCAATCCTTGTAACACTGCGATTTGTCAAAATATGCAGCTAGAAATCATTAGAACTATCTAATTTTTGCAACTAAAATTCAGTAATTAAGTATAGATTGCATTCATAGATTAAGCAGTTGTTCTTAATTTACACAAACAATTCAACTCGACAGCTAAACCGACCAAACTTCTCCCCAATTGTTGCCAACCACGCACTGAAATAGCTAGTTCAATTATATATACTAGCTAATTTTAAGTATGTTGTATAGTTCGACCACACATCTATAATCAGATGAACTGAACGAAATAGCCCATAAATACTACTAGGGGCTTTGTGCTACTTCCGGTAGCCTCTCCTCTGCCGAGCACGCTCACCCCCTCAGTAAGAGGCAGAGGAGGAGGAGGAGCCTACCGACGATCTGGACAAATGCAATACGGTGCCTGCCGGTGCTGCACGTTCAGCAACGCTTGCCAGCTCGAACACCCACTGCCGCTCCAGACGACCCCTCTCGAAGCAGCCGGACTATTCGTAGATCTCCTGATTCCTCGCCTCTACGTCGACGTGTGCTGCAGCCACGACTGTGGTAAGGCTCTTTGCGTGCTCGACGAGGCGCTCCTCCTCCTCCCGCAGGAAGTCGATGTAGCGCGCAAGGTCACTGATGCACGTGCGGGCGTCCACCTCCGCCTCCTACCTTCAGGCCGCGGCGGCGGAGCCCGTGATAATCCCAGCGGTCGATGGTGGGCTGGCGGCCACGTCGGCCGATGATGGGGTGGCGGCCACAACCACCACCTCCCGCCTTCGGGCCATGGTGGTGGAGCGGGTGATGGCCACGGTGGCCGGCGGTGGGGTGGCGGCCACGACGGCCACCTCCTGCCTTCGGTCCGCGGCGGCGGAGCGGGAGATGGCCTTGGCTTTCGACGGTGGTGCGGCGGCAACGGCGGCCGGCAATAGCTGCCGACGGGCAGCGGCGGCGGAGCGTGTGGTGGGTGTTCCGCGTACACCCAACAGGGACGCCACATGCACTACACTATGCCGGGGACTGCGCCGCCGCCGTGGTGTAGCCTCCCAGTTGGAGCTGTCCTCTGATGACGACGGAGTGGCTAAGTGACGATGATGGACCTGTGCCATTGGCGATTGTGGGAGAAGCAGACAAGATAAACTACAGGGAGGGAGGGTGAGGGAGTCCTGGATTAGGGGGTCCTCGGACAGCCGGACTGTATCCTTTGGCCGGACTGTTGGATTATGAAGATACAAGATTGAAGACTTTGTCCCGTGTCCGGGTGGGACTCTTCTTTGCATGGAAGGCAAGCTTGGCAATTCGGATATGTAGATCTCCTCCCTTGTAACCGACTCTGTGTAACCCTAGCCCCCTCCGGTGTCTATATAAACCAGAGGGTTTAGTCCGTAGGACCACAACAATCATAATCATAGGCTAGCTTCTAGGGTTTAGCCTCTATGATCTCGTGGTAGATCAACTCTTGTAATACTCATATCATCAAGATCAATCAAGTAGGAAGTAGGGTATTACCTCCATCGAGAGGGCCCGAACCTGGGTAAACATTGTGTCCCCTACCTCCTGTTACCATCCGCCTTAGACACATAGTTCGAGACCCCCTACCCGAGATCCACCGATTTTGACACCGACATTGGTGCTTTCATTGAGAGTTCAATTGAGGTTTTTCTCCCTGGACAGATCTTCGTATTCGGCGGCTTCGTACTGCGGGCCAACTCGCTTGGCCATCTGGAGCAGATCGAGAGCTACGCCCCTGGCCATTAGGTCAGGTTTGGAAACTTAAACTTTACTGCCGACATCCGTGGAGACTTGATCTTCGACGGATTCGAGTCCATGCCAGGTGCGCCGCACAGTCACGACGAGCATGACTTAGCTCTACCGCCAGACAGTGTTCGGGAGATCACCCCTGTGGCAACTCCGGCCCTCGATCTGGAGCAGATCACGCTGTCCGAGGATGGGTGGATGGACCCCGCCATGGAGGCCGCACACTCAGTGGCGATAGAGCCGAATACTGACTTCACCTCCTACGAGACCTGTGTTGCCGGATCCTTGGATTCGTCCTTGGCCACGGGCTCTGAACCGCCTGCGTCCATGCCTATCGAATCTGATTGGGCGCCGATCATGGAGTTTTCCTCCGCGGATATCTTCGAGCACTTGCCCTTGGGCGATGTGCTAAATTCATTAAGGTCTCTCTCCTTGTCAGGAGGCCCTTGGCCGAACTGTGTCCCGCTTGAGTGGGAAGCGGACGACGAAGAAATTCGTCCCCCACCCACCATCCACTTAATAGCCACTGTCGATGACTTAACCGACATGCTTGATTTCGGCTACGAAGACATCGACGGTATGGACGACGATGTAGGAGAAGAACAGGAACCACCGCCCACAGGGCGCTGGACTGCCACCTCATCATATGATATATACATGGTGGACACCCCCAAATAAAGCGATGGCAATAAGGCAATAGAGGATAATCCCCTCAAGAAGCAATCTAAGCACCGGCGTCAACGGCGCCGCTCTAAGCCCCGCCATAGCAAAAATGGTGATACCGGCACAAGAGACAATAACGCTGCAGATACTGCCTAAGACGAAGATAATCCCCTCCAGCTAGGCCTCGAGCAGGAGGATGGGCAAGCTAGCCATGAGGAACAGGCACCAGACGGAGAATCAGAGGATGACAATTACATGCCTCTCTCCGAAGGCAAGGTGAGCCTCGGCGATGAAGAATTTATCATGCCTGAGGATCCCGCCGAATAGGAGCGCTTCAAGCGCCGGCTTATTGCCACAGCAAAAAGCCTGAAGAAAAAGCAACAACAGCTTCAAGCTGATCAAGATCTGCTAGCGGATAGATGGACCGAGGTGCTGGTAGCCGAGGAATACGAACTCAAGCGCCTAACCAAAAGTTACCCAAAGCACAGGTTGCTACCCAATTCGAGGAGGAAGCATTAAAGCTTACACTACCAGCGTATGATGCGGCTGACCGGCCACCTCATGGCCGAGACAAAGCGGCATATCAGCCCAAAGTCCAGCCCGCACCCCATCGCCAGTTAAACAAAAATACCAATGCCCGGGGTAACACGCAGGACCTGCGGGGCGTATTGGAAAACAAAGCAGGACATGCAAGATCGATCTACAGATCACGGGGGTGCGCCCCAACGCGTCACGATGACCGTCACGCCGGATATACTAAAAGTAAATCCGGCCGGGCCGAATACAACATACAAGACTCGTATGAACTGCGTCGTGATATAGCCCGACACAAAGGCGCCGCACCCCCCCTATGCTTTGCTGATAAAGTAATGGATCACGAATTCCCAAAAGGTTTTAAACCCGTGAACATTGAATCATACGCTGGCACAACAGACCCTGCGGTATGGATCAAAGATTTCCTCCTCCACATCCACATGGCCCACGGTGATGATCTACATGACATCAAGTACCTCCCATTAAAACTCAAAGGACCTGCTCGGCATTGGCTCAATAGCCTGCCGGCAAACTCCATTGGCAGTTGGGAGAACTTGGAAGACACATTCCTTGATAACTTCCAGGGCACTTATGTGCGACCACCGGATGTCGATGACTTGAGTCACATAACCCAACAGCCAGGGGAATCAGCTAGGAAATTCTGGACTCGGTTCCTAACTAAAAAGAACCAAATCGTCGACTGTCCGGATGCCGAGGCCTTAGCGGCATTTAAGCATAACATCCGCGATGAGTGGCTCACCCGACACCTCGGCCAATAAAAGCCGAAGTTCATGGCAGCCCTCACGACACTCATGACCCGCTTTTGTGCGGGCGAGGATAGCTTGCTGGCTCGCAGCAACAATACATAAAGAAACCCTGGCAATTCAGATGCCAAAGATAGCAACGGCAGGCCACGTCGTAACAGACACAAGTGCCGCAACAACGGCGACAATGCCGAAGACACGGCAGTTAATGCCGGATTCAATGGCTCTAAATCCGGTCAACGGAAAAAGCCATTCAAAAGAAGAAATCCGGGCCCGTCCAGCTTGGACCGCATACTCGATCATTCGTGTCAAATTCACGGCACCCCCGATAAACCAGCCAACCACACCAACAGAGAATGTTGGGTGTTCAAACAGGCCGGCAAGTTAAATGCCGAAAACAAGGAAAAGGGGCTGCATAGCGACGAGGAGGAGGAGCCCTGGCCGCAGAACACAGGAGGACAGAAGAAATTTCATCCCCAAGTGAAAACGGTAAACATGATATACGCAACCCATATTCCCAAGCGGGAACGGAAGCGTGCATTGAGGGACGTCTATGCGATGGAGCCAGTTGTCCCAACGTTCAACCCATGGTCTTCTTGTCCGATCACCTTCGATTGCAGGGACCACCCCACCAGTATCCGTCATGGCGGTTCTGCCGCATTGGTCCTTGACCCCATCATTAACGGATTTCACCTCACCCGAGTCCTTATGGACGGTGGCAGCAGCCTGAACCTGCTCTATCAGGATACAATGCGTAAAATGGGTATAGACCCCTCGAGGATCAAACCCACCAAAACCACCTTTAAAGGTGTCATCCCGGGTGTAGAGGCCTGTTGCACGGGCTCAATCATACTGGAAGTGGTCTTCGGATCTCCGGACAACTTCCGAAGCGAGGAGTTAATCTTCGTTATCGTCCCCTTCCGCAGTGGCTATCACGCACTGCTCGGACGAACCGCATTTGCCAGATTCAATGCGGTACCGCATTATGCATACCTCAAGCTCAAAATGCCTGGACCTCGCGGGGTTATAACAGTTAATGGAAACATAGAACGCTCGCTCCGCACGGAGGAGCACACTACGGCCCTCGCAGCAGAAGCACAAAGCAGCCTTATGAGGCAAACCGCCAATTCGGCGAAAAAGACCCCGGACACCTTCAAGCGAGTCCGGAGTACCCTGCAAGAGGATCTCCAGGCACTTTTAGAGCTCGCCTAGCAATTAGGCCTCCGTCCTAGTCCCAGTCAAGCGGCAAAAATTGTGCCGCGCGTACATAATTACGCACTCAAGATACCATGGGCATAGGCGGAGGCACGGCCCACAATGCGGGTCAACCGCTTCAGGACCCGTATACCTTTAACATTTTCTTCCTTTCAGGCCCCTATTCTTTAAAGGCCCTCTCCGATCGTATGATTATCGGACCTGTCATGGGAAGGAAACACCAAGGAAGCAAGAAGCTTTGACGTACAAGGGAATCCTCAGGTAGTCTCTGATAACGATCGATATACCTGTTTTGCATACCCACATGCAACTTGACCTTGGATAGGACATGTCAAATAGTCCTATTTTTCACTTATTGCACTACATGTATGCATACGCTTTGACGTATCATTCAAATAACAATGTACAGCATCAACTCATTATTACATTCCTTTATCTTTTTTTCCTGTCTGCTTGCTTACAACAAGTCGCACCCGTACATTCTGATACGACCAGTGCGCCAGGGGCTTCAGTATACCCCATAACACGACATGAAAAGTCCGAACACTTTCGACAGTGCGGCACCCCGAACTTATAGCATTATATGCATCAGCTCCGAATCATGTCTTTGGTCAATAGTTGGGTTTGCCCGGCTCCCATGTTTTGGTACCTTACGTTCCGCTATATCGGCTAAGGTAGCACTAGGAGAACTACTGCGATTGTGTCCCGGTTCTTCCGGACAAGCACCTCAGTAGAGAAAGCCGAAAACTGACTGTCATGATGCGGCGAGAACTGGTCGCTGTTCAAGAGGTCTCAAATCCTTAAAGATTTTTCCGCTTCGGGCGAGGAGTCGGCCTTGTCCGATTTAGGCATACATAGCGCCCCAAGTTCGGCCTTCCGAATACTAGGGGCTTCGCCAAAATTTAAAATTGTAGATTTCTATGGCTAAGTGAGAGTGATAAATCTTTATAGTCCAATTGCCTGGTTCGTTGTGCTGAACACCTCCTTAGAAGGACCCAAAACTGGGATAAAGAGTGATTAGGTTTATCCTGAACACCTCAGTACTAGTTACATGGCGGCAGAAGCCGACGACTGGCCAACTCTCAAATTTTATAAACGGCCGCACAAAAGGTAATATTTTAAATCAACAAGCATTACATAGCACACATGAACTCGTTTCACATTACAGGATCACATGAGTACATTCATTCAAATATTATATCCTTAGCAAATTCCTCTGCCACAAGGCGAGCACCCTTCAGGACACTGTCATAATACTTTTCGGGGTGGCGATGCTCCTTGCCCTCCGGCGGCCCCTCCTTCACCAGCTTTTCGGCGTCCATCTTCACCCAGTGCACTTTTGCCTGGGCAAAAGCCCCGTGTGCACCCTCAATGCAGACGGATCGCTTTATGACTTCAAACCGTGGGCAGGCGTTCACAAGCCACCTTACCAGTCCGAAATAGCTGCCAGGCAGGGGCTCGCCAGGCCACATCCGCACTATGAGGTCCTTCATGGCTAGTTCGGCTGCCTTGTGAAGCTAGACCAGTTGTTTCAACTGGTCGCTCAAGGGCATCGAATGTTCGGTCCCAGTATACAGAGACCAGAACAACCTCTCCATCGAGCTCCCTTCCTCGGCCCGGTAGAACTCCGCGGCATTCGACACACTATTGGGTAGATGTGCGAACGCTCCTGGAAAGTTCCGAATTCGGGTGAGTAAAAGGAAAGTTTCCTTCACATGCTTGCTTTGCGTAATGAATGCCTTACCCACCACTATCTTCCTGACTGCCTCAATTTCCTGGAGGGCCTTTTGTGCTTCAGCCTTGGCATTTTATGCGTTCTCGAGGCCCTTCGCAAGCTCGGACCCTTGCGTCCTAGAGTCACGCTCCAAGGACTCGTACTTCTTGACAAACTCCGGGAGCTCTTGTTGAACCTCACCAACTCGGGCCTCTTGCTTCTCGCGCTCGCGCGCTCCTTGGCCGCTTTGCCTTCGGCCTCGGACAACGCCTTCTTCAGGGTCGCCACTTCAGTCGTGGCCCCTAGCAAAATTCATGACGATCATGTGATCTAACAAACAGTTTCCTTTTTCTTTATCAATAAACAGACGAGGTATCACTTACCTTTGTTCTCTTCGAGATGCCTCTTGGTAAGGCCGAGCTCTTCCTCGGACCGCTCAAGGTCCCGCTTCAGTGCGGAGACCTCCACCGTGTGAGCGGCAGCGGCCAGCAGTGAAGCCTGCTTATTCACATAGACATATTCTGATTAGACTCCTGTGATTATTATTTGATCCTCCATTCGGTCTTTCTTCCGAACACCAAACAGAGCATCAGGGGCTACTGTCTATGCTGTAACATGTTCTCATAATTTGATTACTTACCTCGAAGCCTATTAGGAGGCTGGCACAGGCTTCAGTCAGTCCGCTTTTGGCGGACTGAACCTTCTTGACCACGGCACTCATGATAGTGCGGTGCTCTTCGTCAATGGAAGCGCCGCGAAGAGCTTCCAGCAAATTGTCCGATGCCCCTGGATGGACAAAGGCCATCGGCACAGACGGCTTGTCCCCCTTAGACTTGCTGCCCCCGGCATTAGAGCCCATGGGAGTCTTGCCCCTCGTGCGCCCAGCATCCGGAATGTCGCCTTGGGGCGCTTCCGGAACTGTCTCCCCTTGGTTCAGTACCCTTTGAGACAACACCTCGACGTCGTCTGTAGGGCGGGGGGAGGAGGCGGTCCGGAGTGAATCGTTGTTCATCTCCGACGGGCCCAAAGACTCATCCTAAGAAGATACGTTGATACGGGCTTTGGATGGGCTGCATGATCATGTTTGGCATGATAAGAAGTAATAAAATACAACATACCAAGTACTATTATGGTATCCAGATACTTAGGACTTTGCCAGGGGCTTGTCCCTGGGTAACCACTCCTCGTCGCTAAAAGTGGCCGCCGTGGAGCAGTCCGAAAGGAGAGTCCATCCCTTCTTGGACCCTTCGGCTTCCCCTGACAGGGCAGCCTTCCTTTTCTTGTCTCCCCCGGCTGGGGGGGAGAACTTTCCTCTTCCTCCTCCTCATTTTCATGGGAGGAGGGTGCCTCGGTGTTATAGGACGATGAGTCCGATACGACCTTGAGCCGGAGACCTTTCCTGGTCCCCGTGGCCTTCTTCTCCGGTGCCTCATAGGGCGCCGGAACCAGCATCACCGTTAAGAGAGTGCTTGATGGATCCTCGGGTAGTGGGGCCGAAAAATTGATCTGCTCCGCTGTCGTGACCCATTCCTATTAAATGGCGTGGAGACTTAGATCCCCCACATGATTATACTAGGGAGAGAAACATCTTATGAGATATAAGGAGCTTGCCGGATTGGCAGGGCGCTTTGCGCTGAGTCCGCGATCCTCGGTAAGGGGAGGAGGTACCTCGGTGGACTTGAACAACACCCTCCAAATGTCCTGATGTGTCGTGTCGAAGAGCTCTCACAGCGTCTGGTGCTTAGCCGGGTCGAACTCCCACATATTGAATGCCCGTCTTTGACACGGGAGGATCCGGCGGAAGAGCATGACCTGGACCATGTTGACAAGCTTGATTTTCTTGCTTATCATGTTTTTAACATAGTTCTGGAGTCCGGTCAGCTCCACCGATGAACCCCGGGATAGGCCCTTCTCTATCCAGGAGGTGAGCCGCGTGGGGATGCCGGATCGAAATTCGGGGGCCGCACCTAGTTGGTGTCACGCGGCTCGGTGATGTAGAACCACCCCGATTGCCACCCCTTCACAGTCTCCACATAGGAGCCTTCGAGCCAGGTGATGTTGGGAATTTTTCCCACCATGGCGCCTCCATACTCCGCTTGCTGGCCGACCACCACCTTCGGTTTAACATTGAATGTCTTCAGCCACAGGCCGAAGTGGGGCTTGATGCAGAGGAAGGCCTCGCACATGACGATAAACACCGAGATGTTGAGGATGAAATTGGGGGCCATATCGTGGAAGTCCAGCCCATAGTAGAACATGAGCCCACGAACAAATGGGTGGAGGGGAAATCCCAGCCCGCGGATGAAATGGGTAAGGAATACAACCCTTTCGTGGGGTTCGGGGGTAGGGACAACCTGCCCCGCGTCTGGGAGCCGGTTCACGATATCTGCGGCCAGGTATCCAGCTTCCCGGAGCTTCGTAATGTTCTCCTCCGTAACAGAGGAGACCATCCACTTGCCTCCCGCTCCGGACATGTTTGGAGTGGCTTTGCGGAGGAAATGCGAACTTGGGCGCTGGAGCTCGAGTGCGCGAGAAAGGATGTGCAGGGAAGAAGAAGGTGTGGGTGAATAGGAGGAGTCCTTGTCCCTTTATAAGGGCGGAAGAAACTATGCGCCTCCCCACCTGGTTGGTAAACTCGCTTATTCCCCAAGCGCCATGATTGATGTCGCGGTAGGGTTACCCACACCCGTATTGATGCGAATCCCGTGATAAGGGGACACGATCTCTGCTTCGACAAGACGTGCCAAGAAAACCGCCTCGCAATATGTGCAGTAGCATGTTGAGAAAAATGGTTCGAATAATGACCGGGCCATGGCGTGATGTCACGTTATGAAAAGTTGTCAGCATATTAGATTTGTGGAAATATTATACTCTCTACGGTGGTATGTGGAATTTGTTTTGCAGAGCCGGACACTATCCTTATGTTCGAAATCTTCTATGGAGTATTTGGAGGAAGAACCCGCCTTGCAATGTCGAAGACAATCTGCGCGCCGGACTCGACGTCATTGAAGCCTGGTTCGGGGGCTACTGAGAGAGTCCTAGATTAGGGGGTCCTCGGACAGCCGGACTATATCCTTTGGCCGGACTGTTGGATTATGAAGATACAAGATTGAAGACTTCGTCCTGTGTCTGGGTGGGACTCTCCTTTGCGAGGAAGGCAAGCTTGGCAATTCGGATATGTAGATCTCCTCCCTTGTAACCGACTCTGTGTAACCCTAGCCCCTTCCGGTGTCTATATAAACTGGAGGGTTTAGTCCGTAGGACCACAACAATCATAATCATAGGCTAGCTTCTAGGGTTTAGCCTCTACGATCTCGTGGTAGATCGGCTCTTATAATACTCATATCATCAAGATCAATCAAGCAGGAAGTAGGGTATTACCTCCATCGAGAGGGCCCGAACCTGGGTAAACATTGTGTCCCCTGCCTCCTGTTACCACCCCCCTTAGACGCACAGTTCGGGACCCCCTACCCGAGATTCGCCAGTTTTGACACCGACAGAGGTGAAAATGCGACACATGACTCGCCGGCCGTGAGGGTTTTTATAGCAGGCCGGTAAGCATTGCGATTTTGGGGGATTTCACCGAGTCGGGCGGGAAGCTTGCGCGGGAACCTGCGAGGTTGTGCGGGAACGGGCTCACCAACGATTCATTGGCGCCACCGTTTGGCCAAAAGAACGCCCCCGCGTGCTGTGCAAGCTTGCGCTGTAAGCCGTCTGTGGTAGCGGGGTGACAAGACATGCGAGAGGACACGTTTAATAAAAAACGTTTGCGATTTAATTACCTACTATACCCCCGTCCTGGTTTATAAGTTGTATTTAACTAATAAAATACGAATGCATGTCGCCAAAGATTATATCGTTGGACTCGTAATTGAACATAGTTTCCAGCTATACAATTTTTGTAACATCCATTTACACTGTTTTGGTTAAATTTAAGGTTATATACTAGCAAGCATTTGCCCACAACACACACGGCTTATTCCATCACAAACAGCTCGGATGGATCAACTGTATGTCACATATCGCATACACAACTCTAATCTAATTCGTGCTTGATGTCTCCGACACCGCTCGCACAGTTCGTCTTATTTGCCACGTATCACTGTGGTGTCCTCTGCTCGCGTCCCTCGGCAAGCTCTGCTCGCCGTTAGGCGCCACGGCGCGCTCTGTCACATCTGTTGGCGCGCTCTGCTCGCGTCCGTCAGCGCGCTCGGCTTTAGGACAACTTTTCCTTGCACGTTCAACTGCTATATGCATATATATACTAGCAAGATGCCCGTGCGTTGCACGGAACATCAAGATATATTTGTATGAGTAGTTTATCTTGTGAGAGAAAAGGATGAACGAGGGAAGTCCTTATCTGCAAGTGTGGAGAGAGGTGCGGGTGTCTTTTTGCAAAATTGTCATAGTTTGCTTTCTAACCGTCAGATATAGATCGGACGGTCTATATTACACGATGGAAGGCACACCATCATCACCAACTCAGTATTTTATAAGAGTAGAGATGGTTGATTGCCGTTGAGGCGACCGCATAGTGCTCTGCTCGTGTCCCTCCGCACGCGCTCTGCCAGCGGTTGGGCGTGTGCACGATCACGTCAGGGGCCCCATATGCATGCGGTTGCGGCGCGCATGTTGCCACGCGATGCAGCTACATGCGGTACGATGGAGTTACGCGCTGCAAATTAGAACAGTCATTAGGGCCTACCGATATTCCTGGTCGTACGACTTCCCCTTTAATTCCCGCGGCCATTATAACCTTAGTCTCTTCAATCTTTCGATCACGCCCCACAACACAACAAGCACACCCATGACGACACATAGAGAGGGGATGTCCAGCGGCGCTCCAATGGAGTTCTGCGAGCATAGAGTGGAGACCTACACGAGGGAGACGGATCTCTCGGTGGTGTACTCCATTGACCCGGCCATGGTGGACAACTACATCAACATCGTTGAGCAGTTGCTTGCTTGAGACAAGTACAAGGTGGTCGGCATTAACCTCTAGTACACCACCGGTCGTCCCGGCATAGATCAGAAGGTTGCCGTCGCACAGTTGTGTGTGGGCCATCATGTCCTCATCTACCACTACTGCATGGCCACAAAGCCTTGTGACCGTTTCAAAAGGTTTGTTAACAGCTCTGACTACAAGTTCGCCATAGTGGAAACCACCAACGATGTAAACGCGCTCCATGATACGGGCTTGGACTGCAAGAACCTTGTTGAAATACGTGACCACTATAGGGCCTGGGGCAGAATGAAGGACTCCCTAGTCGAACTCGCCTCGGCCATCATCGACCCCTACTACGAAAAGATGAAGCAGGATGCCCAGAGAACAAGTCTTGTATCCTGGCATGGGGCCTGGATGCGGCAACGGGATGAACCTCACCCCAGGTTCGCGGCCAAGAGCGTGTACACATGCTACGAGATGCACAGGCGGATCGTTCACATGAGGAAGTGCCTCGTTACCAAAGTCGACGAGCCCGGATCGAGCCACAAGCAGAGTAGGCGTCACAAGAAGTAGATGATGATCAGATGATCGTTTATGCTAGTTAATCATGCATGTAATATATTATTTTACTTTATTGTTGGTGTGTGGAAATGTCATGTGTGTAGTAGCCACCTACGTAATTATGCATGTAATAGTTTACTTTGGTGTGTGCAAATGCCATGGTTGTAGTAGCCACCTATGTAAGTGGATGTTTAATTTGGTTATGCAATCATGTCCTTATAAGTGTGTATATATTATATATGTTGTTGTCCTGTATGCAATCCCATCGCACAACACACACGTCTTGTTAAGTTGAACCGTTTATGTTCTCTTGTGTCAACGCAAATAGTTCATCCGAGTGAACCGCATGCTGTATATCGCACACACCTTGATCTGGCTGACCGTTTGTTTTGTGTTGCCTAATCACAAACAGTTCATCCGAGTGAACCGTATGCTATATATCGCACGCACCTTCATCTGGCTGCCCATTTCTTTTGTTTTGCCTAATCACAAACAGTTCATATGAGTGAACCGTATGTTGTGTACCGCACACGCCTTCACCTGGCTGCCCGTTTCTTTTGTTCCTCCTCATCGCAAACAGTTAATTGAACTGAACAGTATGCCCTTCATCGCACACACAACTAAAATCTGAACCATGTTCGATGCATCCTCCATCGCAAATGTTTTGCACCTTTTTTGATGGGTTTCATACACCATCGTTTGCGATTATTGCATCACACACAGTTTCTCAAAGGGTCTCTAATCGTAGTGTCGCGTTAGCAGCATCCTGCAGTAGTGATGGTCTCTCTCAAACACCCCTGCAACCAAATAATAAAAAGTCTCTTGTGTCCCCAACACACCAAATATAATGGTAATTTGTATAGGTGCACTAGTTCGGCGAAGAGATGGTGATACAAGTGTAATATGGATAGTAGATATTGATTTTTGTGACAAGAACAATAAAAAACAGCAAGGTAGCAATTGATTAAACGAAGCACAAACGGTATTGCAATGCTTGAAAATGAGGCATAGTGTTCGTACTTTCGCTAGTGCAATCTCTCAACAATGCTAATATAATTGGATCATATAACCATCCCTCAACGTGCAATGAAGAATCACTCCAAAGTTCCTATCTAGCGGAGAACATAAGAAGAAATCGTTTGTAGGGTATGAAACCACCTCGAAGCTATTCTTTCCGATCGGTCTATCAAAGAGTTCGTACTAAAATAACACCAAATAATTTCAGATTCATAATACTCAATCCAACATAAAGAACCTCAAAGAGTGCCCCAAGATTTCTACCAGAGAAACAAAGGCAAGAACGTGCATCAACCCCTATGTGTAGGTTGCCCCAATGTCACCTCAGGAATCCGCGAGTTGAGTGCCAAAACATATATCAAGTGAATCAAAATAATACCCCATTGTCACCACGGGTATTCATATGCAAGACATATATCAAGTGCTCTCAAATCCATAATAGTATTCAATCCGGTAAAACAAAATCTCAAAGGGACAACTTAATTCATCACAACAAGATAGAGAGTGGAAAACACCATATGATCCAACTGTATTAACAAAGCCCCCGATACATCAAGATCATGCCAACAAGAACACGAGAGAGAGAGAGAGAGAGAGAGAGAGAGAGAAAGATCAAACACATCGCTACTGCTACAAACCCTCATCCCCGAGGGTGAACTACTCCCTCCTCATCGTGGTGGCCGCCGGGGTGATGAAGATGGCCACCGATGATGATTTCCCCCTCTGGCAGAGTGCCCAAATGGGGTCTAGATTGGTTTCTCGTGGCTACAGAGCCTTGTGGCAGCGGAACTTCTGATCTAGGGTTACCCCCGAGGGTTTTGGAACATTTGGCAATTTATGGGGCAAAGAGGGGGTGCGGGAGGCCACCGAGGTGGGCACAACCCACCTGGGCGCGCCTGGGCCCCCAGGCATGCCCTGGTGGGTTGTGCCCCCCTCGGGGCACCCCCTAGGTGCTGCTCTGGCCCATTGGATATCTTCTGGTCCATAAAAAATGCACAAAAAGTTTCGCAGTGTTTGGACTCCATTTGATATTGATTTCCTACGATGTAAAAAACAAGCAAAAAACTGCAACTGGCATTGGGCACTCGGTCAATAGGTTAGTCCCCAAAAAATGATATAAAGTTGCTATAAAATGATTGTAAAACATCCAAGAATGATAATACAACAGCATGAATACTTCATAAATTACCTCATCAAGTTCTACTTTCCTCCCACTCACTTCTTTCAAGAGAAACTTCTCTAGAAAGGATCCATTCTTAGCAACAAAGATCTTGCCTTCAGATCTGTGGAAGAAGATGTACCCAACAATTTCTTTTGGGTATCCTATGAAGACGCACTTCTCTGATTTGGGTTCGAGCTTATCAGGCTGAAGCTTTTTCACATAAGCATCGCAACTCCAAACTTTAAGAAACGACATCTTAGGTTTCTTGCCAAACCACGGTTCATACGGTGTCGTCTCAACAGATTTAGACGGTGCCCTATTTAAAGTGAATGCAACTGTCTCTAATGCATAACCCCAAAATGATAGTGGTAAATCGGTAAGAGGCATCATAGATTGCATCATATCTAATAAAGCACGGTTACGATGTTTGGACACACCATTACGTTGTGGTGTTCTAGGTGGCGTGAGTTGTGAAACTATTCCACATTGTCTTAAATGAAGGTCAAACTCGTAACTCAAATATTCGCCTCCGCGATCAGATCATAGAAACTTTATTTTCTTGTTACGATGATTCTCCACTTCACTCTGAAATTCTTTGAACTTTTCAAATGTTTCATACTTCTGTTTCATCAAGTAGATATACCCATATCTGCTCAAATAATCATCTGTGAAGGTCAGAAAATAATGATACCCGCCGCGAGCCTCAACACTCATTGGACCGCATACATCGGTATGTATTATTTCCAATAAGTTAGTGGCTCGCTCCATTGTTCTAGAGAATGGAGTTTTAGTCATCTTGCCCATGAGGCATGGTTCGCAAGCATCATATGATTCATAATCAAGTGATTCCAAAAGTCCATCTCCATGGAGTTTCCTTATGCGCTTTACACCAATATGACCTTAACGGCAGTGCCAAAAATATGTTGCACTATCCTTATCAACTTTGCATCTTTTGGCATCAATATTTTGAATATTTGTATCACCACTGTTGGGAAACGTAGCATGCAGTTTCAAAAAAATTCCGATGCTCACGCAAGATCTATCTAGGAGATGCATAGCAACGAGAGGGAGAGAGCATCTTCATACCCTTGAAGATCACAAAGCGGAAGTGTTTATCAATGCGGTTGATGTAGTAGTACACCTTCACGATCCGTCCCGATCAAGTATCGAACTTACGGCACCTTCGCGTTCAGCAGACAGTCAGCTCAATGACGTCCTCGCCTTCTTGATCCAGCAAGACAGGCGAAGTAGTAGATGAGTTCCGGTAGCACGACAGCGTGGTGACGGTTGGTGATGAAGAACAATCTCCACAGGGCTTCGCCAAGCACTACAGAAGCTGGATGGAAGATAAACTAGAGGGGACGGGGTTGCCGGCACATGACTTGGTGAATCTTGATGTGTCTTGGGTGCTAGCCATGCCCCTCTATTTATATGTTGAGCCTTGGGGTCGAAACTTGGAGTAAAAGCCTCCTCAAAGTTGGTTTTGCCCGAAAGGTAAGATTCCTTCTCGGAATCCAGGGCTAGATACCAGGGTTCCCGGCATCTACTCCCTAGATGCCAGGGTTCCTGGCGTCTAGCCTCTGGTCTTCGCAAAACTTCCTTTTGCACTTTCCAAAAACCTCGTGGGCTTTCCCCATTGGCCCAAATAAAGTGTTCTCATACCCAAACATTTAGGGAAACATCCGGAACCCTTCCGGAGACCAAACACTATTATCCCATAAATCAATCTTTACGTCCGGACCATTCCGGATCTCCTTGTCATGTCCGTGATCTCATCCCAGACTCCGAACAACATTCGGTCACCAACATACATAACTCATATAAAACTATATCGTCAACGAGCATTAAGCATGCGGACCCTATGGGTTCGAGAACTATGTAGACATGACCGAGACACCTCTCCGGTTAATAACCAATAGCAAAACCTAGATGCCCATATTGGCTCCTACATATTCTACGTAGATCTTTATTGGTCGAACCTTTATGACAACATACATAATTCCCTTTGTCCATCGGTATGTTACTTGCGTGAGATTCTATCGTCGGTATCTTCATACCTATTTCAATCTCATTAACGGCAAGTCTCTTTACTCGTTCCATAATACATCACCTTGTGACTAACTCATTAGTCACTTTGCTTGCAAGGCTTCTTATGACGTGCATTACCGAGAGGGCCTAGAGATACCTCTCCGATACTCAGAGTGACAAATCCTAATCTCGATCTATGCCAACCCAACAAACACCTTCGGAGATACCTGTAGAGCATATTTGTAATCACCCAGTTACGTTGTGACGTTTGATAGCACACAAGGTATTCCTCCGCTATCCGGGAGTTGCATAATCTCATAGTCAAAGGAATATGTATATGACATTAAGAAAGCAATAGCAATAAAACTGAACGATCAATATGCTAAGCTAACAGATGGGTCTTGTCCATCACATCATTCTCCTAATGATGTGATCCCGTTCATCAAATGACAACACATGTCTATGGTTAGGAAACTTAACCACCTTTGATTAACGAGCTAGTCTACACGGTGTTTTGTCTATGTATCCACACATGTATCAAGTTTCCAATTGATACAGTTCTAGCATGAATAATAAATATTTATCATGATATAAGGAAATATAAAATAACAACTTTATTATTGCCTCTAGGGCATATTTCCTTTAGTGTCTACCTTCCATTGCATTGCTTCTAATTTATTGAAATGCCTTCTGCTTAGTTTACACATCATAGTTCTGATTATCTCATGCCGTCCTGTTTTTCATACATATTACATCCTCCTATCATGTGGTTGTCCAACATCAAAGTTTAGTTTGTCTGTATCATGCATCAATTTTTTCTGAAGAACTACATTTTTATTCCTTTTTCTTGTCGGCTTGACTTAACATGGCACACAGAAAGAGGAAGGAACACAGAATGACAGGGGATGGTGTTAGTATTAAGGACACACGGAAACAAAAGCAGAAGAATTATGCAGATTCTGCCGGTACTGATGGTGCAATAGAAGGTCAAAGTCCAGTGGAAAATTGTACAAACATGGTATCCCGTGCTACACAAGCTACAAAACAAGCCAAACAGAAACTAATAGTTACCACCAAAGAAGCAGCAACAACCCTAGTTGTTGCAACACCTTCCACAGTACCACCAGCTGCATGAGTTACTCATTTGTCCACTCAGCTAGTAGCACATTCCCAAGCTCCCTTGCCACCTGACACTACTTCTGAAGTACTCTTGACACAAGACGAGTTGGCAAGATCAGATGAACCTTGTGAGCCCCAACAACAAGAAGGTAGTTGCTAGAGTCAAGTTATAGTTGCATGCTTCTTTATATGTAGTCTCACAGTTTGATGTACACTAACACTTCCTATGTTCGTTGTTGGACTAGCATCTAGGTGCAAGAGGAAACAAACATCAGGGATAATTCTCGATAGGTTAACTAAATCTAGAGGAGGAAGAATGGAGATCTGTTATGAGGCAGGTTTTAAAAGGTCACGTGATGCTACAGAGTCAACCAAGTTAGTATCAGAGGCCACAGTTGCTGTTAGGTGTCATGCACGTATCCTCCCAACATGGATTCAGTATAGGAAGGACAAACATGGAACCCAGTTCAACACCTTCCTCGACCATTTATCTGTAAGTATGGTTATGTATGGAAACTAGTAATATCATCTTGCTCTGTCCTATACTTTCTAGGTTGCTGATAATGAGACTCCCATAATTTTCAGCAGATGAGGTTCAACTTGGATAGCTAAGATGATGCAACCAGACAATATTGCACCCATGTTTTCAAGTCTTCTATGCGATAGTATTAGTATAACTTGAGGAAAACTCACTTTGAAGGCAAGACTAACAGTGAACTTGCCCAAACATCTCCAGTGGAAAATATATCGGATGAAGACTGGAGAGGCCTCATTAAACACTCGTTTGATCCAAAGTATCAAGTATGTTATATGTATGTGATTGATGACCCACAAGTATAGGGGATCTATCGTAGTCCTTTCGATAAGTAAGAGTGTAGAACCCAACGAGAAGCAGAAGGAAATGATAAGCGGTTTTCAGCAAGGTATTCTCTGCAAGCACTGAAATTATAGGTAATAGATAGTTTTGTGATAAGATAATTTGTAATGAGAAAAAAGTAACAAAAGTAAATAAAGTGCAGAAAGGTGGCCCAATCCTTTTTGTAGCAAAGTACAAGCCTGGACAAATTCTTATATAGAGAAAAGCGCTCCCGAGGACACATGGGAATTATCGTCAAGTTGGGTTTCATCACGATCATATGATTCGCGTTCGGTACTTTGATAATTTGGTATGTGGGTGGACCGGTGCTTGGGTGCTGTCTTTACTTGGACAAGCATCCCGCTTATGATTAACCTCTATTGCAAGCATCGGCAACTACAACAAAAGTATTAAGGTAAACCTAACCATAGCATGTAACATGTGGATCCAAATCAGCCCCTTACGAAGCAACGAATAAACTAGGGTTTAAGCTTCTGTCACTCTAGCAACCCATCATCTACTTATTACTTCCCAATGACTTCCTCTAGGCCCAAATAATGGTGAAGTGTCATGTAGTCGACGTTCACATAACACCACAAGAGGAGAGACAACATACATCTCATCAAAATATCTAACGAATACCAAATTCACATGACTACTAATAGCCAGACTTCTCCCATGTCCTCAGGAACAAACGTAACTACTCACAAAGCATATTCATGTTCATAATCAGAGGGGTATTAATATGCATATAGGATCTGAACATATGATATTCCACCAAATAAACCAACTAGCATCAACTACAAGGAGTAATCAACACTACTAGCAACCCACAGGTACCAATCCCAGACTTGGAGACAAGAATTGGATACAAGAGATGAACTAGGGTTTGAGAGGAGATGGTGCTAGTGAAGATGTTGATGGAGATTGACTCCCTCCCGATGAGAGGATCGTTGGTGATGACGATGGCGAAGATTTCCCCCTCTCGGAGGGAAGTGTCCCCGGCAGAACAGCTCCGCCGGAGCCCTAGATTGGTTCCGCCAAGGTTCCGCCTCGTGGCGGCGGAGTCTCGTCCCGAAAGCTTGCTTATGATTTTTTCCTCAGCGAAAGACTCCATATACCAGAAGATGGGCATCGGAGGGCCACCAGGGGGCCCACGAGGCAGGGGACACACCCAGGGGGGTAGGGCGCGCCCCCCACCCTCGTGGCCAGGGTGTGGCCCCCTCTGGAACTTCTTGCGCTCAATATTTTCTATATATTCTGAAAATGACTTCCGTGAAGTTTCAGGACTTTTGGAGCTGTGCAGAATAGGTCTCTAATATTTGCTCCTTTTCCGGCCCAGAATCCCAGCTGGCCGCATTCTCCCTCTTTATGTAAACCTTGTAAAATAAGAGAGAATAGGCATAAGTATTGTGACATAATGTGTAATAACAGCCCATAATGCAATAAATATCGATATAAAAGCATGATGCAAAATGGACGTATCAACTCCCCCAAGCTTAGACCTCGCTTGTCCTCAAGCGAAAGCCGCAATCAAAATATATGTCCACATATTTAGAGATAGAGGTGTTGATAAAAATAAAATACGGACATGAGGGCATCATGATCATTCTTAGAACAACAACTTATATAATTCTTGTCATATGATCTCTTTGTTTCTTTTTATTTCTTTCTCTTTTCTTTTATTCACTCAAGATTATGGCAAAATAATCAAGCCCTTGACTCAACACTAATCTTTATTATATATAGCTCACGGACTCGATTACATAGAGGGATCATAAAGCAAAACTTACAACTAGATCATACTAAAACTTTATGCTACTAGATCAAGATATTACCAAAAGGATCGAACTAAGAAAAACGGTAAAGGTAGAAGTGATGGTGATACGATACCGGGACACTCCCCCAAGCTTGGCAGTTGCCAAGGGGAGTGCCCATACCAGATACTCAATTCTTCTTTGTTGGTGGAGAGGCTAGAGTTGTTGATGATGAAGGCTTGTTGTCCCTCTTCCAAGGCATAGGCTCGCCATCATAGAAGGATGATCGACTCTCCTGAATCCTCAAATCTATAGCCAAACTCATCCTCTTGAATCTATACTCATACTCACAGTTTTGATTTTGCAGGTCATAAATCTGGGCTTGGAGGTGCTCGATTTTCTCGTGAAGCTTGAAGATGGCCTCCCCAATGTCCTTGGCGTCCAGCTTGTGGTTGTTGGTTAACTCCGTGATCATAATGTGGTTGGAGTCAAGTCCACGCTCCACCATCTCCTGGCACCTGAAAACTTGTTGCTCCATTGCCTCGAGCCTTGTCTCCACGCTTCCGGTCCTCCTTGGTCCCTCAACATCACGGATGTGCAGCACCCCCTCATGCATCTCAATGGTTTGAGGGTGTTGCAGCACTTCCGTGAGGTAGGGGTTGGTGACCTTATCGAAAAACTTGTCCTTGGGGGCACTTGGAGACGTCATGATGATCTAGATCTGTCAGAAAAACAACTCGAAACAAGAACAGAGGATATTTTCGTGATACGGTGGTCAAAACCTTCGGAAGGTTATATAATGAATTTTTACCGACAAAAATACGTAACGAGCAAGAAAACAGAGTCCGGAGAGCGCACGAGGTGCCCACGAGGCAGGGGGCGTGCCCAGGGGAGTAGGGAACACCCTCCACCATCGTGGAGCCCTTGTGTCCTTCCCGGACAGCTTCTTATTTTTCTATTTTTATAAATATTCCAAAACGGAGAAAAATTGCAATAGAACTATTTTGGAGTCGGTTTACTTACCGTACCACTTACCTATTCCTTTTCGGAGTCTGAAACATTCCGAAAAGTGTCCCTTATGTATTCCTCCGGGGTTACGGTTTCAATAACACTGGTTTCAACATTTATAGGATTACCTGAGATATAATGTTTTGATTCTTTGACCGTTCACCACCAGCGGATTTGTGCCTTCGAAGTTGTTGATTTTTATGGCACCGGAACTATAGACCTCCTCAATAACGTAAGGACCTTCCCATTTAGAGAGAAGCTTTCCTGCAAAAAAATCTTAAATGAGAGTTGTATAGCAATACATAATCACCTACATTAAACTCACGCTTTTGTATCCATTTGTCATGCCATCTTTTAACCTTTTCTTTAAACAATTTGGCATTCTCATAGGCTTGGGTTCTCCATTCATCGAGTGAGCTAATGTCAAATAACCTTTTCTCACTGACAAGTTTGAAATCATAATTGAGCTCTTTAGTAGCCCAATAAGCCTTATGTTCCAGTTCGAGAGGTAAGTGACATGCTTTTCCATAAACCATTTTATATGGAGACATACCCATAGGATTTTTATATGCAGTTCTATAGGCCCATAATGCATCACCAAGTTTCTTGGACCAATTCTTTCTAGATCTATTAACAGTCTTTTGCAAAATTACTTTGAGTTCTCTATTACTCAATTCTACTTGACCACTAGACTGTGGGTGATAAGGAGATGCAATTCTATGATTAACATCATACTTAGCAAGCATTTTACAGAAATCACCATGAATAAAATGTGAGCCACCATCAGTCATTAGATATCTAGGGACTCCAAACCTCGGAAAAATAAATTCTTTAAGCATCTTAATAGAGGTGTTATGATGAGCACTACTAGTTGGAATAGCTTCTACCCACTTAGTAACGTAATCAACAACAACTAAAATATGTGTATATCCATTAGAGGAAGGAAACGGCCCCATATAATCAAAGCCCCAAACATCAAATGGTTCAATAACAAGTGAATAATTCATAGGCATTTCTTGACGTCTACTAATATTACCAATTCCTTGACATTCATCACAAGATAAGACAAACTTATGGGCATCCTTGAAGAGAGTAGGCCAATAAAAACCGGACTGCAATGCCTTATGTGCAGTTCTATCTCCAGCGTGGTGTCCTCCATAAGCTTCGGAGTGACAATTGCGTAGGATCTATTCCTGTTCATGATCAGGTAGACAATGTCTAATAACACCATCTACTCCTTCTTTATAAAGATGTTGATCATCCCAGAAGTAATGTCTTAAATCATAGAAAAACCTTTTATTTTGCTGGTATGTGAAACTAGGTGGTATAAATTTAGCAACAATGTAATTAGCATAATCAGCATACCATGGAGTAGTATGAGAAGCATTTATGACATTTAATTGTTCATCAGGAAAGCTACCATCAATAGGTAGTGGGTCATCAAGAACATTTTCTAACCTAGAAAAGTTGTCTACAACAGGGTTCTCAGCTCCCTTTCTATCAATAATATGCGGATCAAATTCTTGTAGCAAGAGAACCCATCTAATAAGTCTAGGTTTAGCATCTTTCTTTTCCATAAGATATTTAATAGCAGCATGATCTGTGTGAATAATTACTTTAGAATCAACAATATAAGGTCCGAACTTATCACAAGCAAATACAACTACTAAGAATTCTTTTTCGGTTATAGCGTAATTTCTCTGGGCATTGTCTAGAGTTTTACTAGCATATTAAATAACATTTAATTTCTTATCAACTCTTTGCCCTAGAACAGAACCTACATCATAATCACTAGCATCACACATAATTTCAAAAGGTAAATTCCAATCAGGTGGCTGCACAATAGGTGCTGAGATTAATGATTTCTTAAGTATTTCAAAGGCTTCTACACAATCATCATCAAAGATGAATGGTATATCTTTTTGTAATAAATTAGTCAGAGGCCGAGAAATTTTTGAGAAGTCCTTAATGAACCTCCTATAAAAACCGGCATGACCAAGGAAACTTCTTATACCTTTGATGTCCTTGGGACACGACATCTTTTCAATAGCATCAACTTTAGCTTTATCAACTTCAATGCCCCTTTCAGAAATTTTGTGACCCAAGATAGTACCTTCATTAACCATAAAGTGGCATTTCTCCTAATTCAGGACATGGTTAGTTTCTTCACATCTCTGCAAAACTTGATCAAGGTTGCTTAAGCAATCTTCAAAAGAGGATCCATAAATGGAGAAATCATCCATGAATACCTCACATATCTTTTCACAAAAATCAGAAAATATAGCCATCATGCATCTTTGAAAGGTAGCAGGTGCATTACATAAACCAAAAGGCATACGTCCATAAGAAAAAGTACCGAAAGGGCAAGTAAAAGTGGTCTTAGATTGATCATTAGCTCACACATGTATTTGGGAGAAACCATAATAACAATCTAGAAAGCAAAAATGTGTATGTTTGGATAATCTTTCTAGCATTTGATCAATAAAAGGTAAGGGGTAATGATATTTTTTAGTAGCCTTATTTAATTTGCGGAAATCAATTACCATCCTATAAGCTGAAATAATTCTTTGCGGGATTTTAACATCCCAAAATTCTAAATTTTGGAATGTTATAATAAATAGATAGTTTTGATTGCTCTCTAATTGATTGACTGAAAGTGAGTGAATTCAAAACTTTTTGAAAGTTAAATGAGATGGAACAAAAGGACTTTCCCAAACTTTAATTCTGCATTTTGATCCCCATGAATTCAAATTCATTTCAAATACAAAACCCTAGAGAGAAGATGACATGACTTCTTCCATTTAATTAAATGAAAAGGGGTTTTTGAAAAGATTTGAGCTTTATTTGAAAATATTTCGAATTCAAAAACTTTAAGCAACTCAATGATTTTCATGAGAGAAGATAAAATGACTTCTTCAAAATATATGAAATACGAGTTGGAAGTTTAAAAGGATCAAATTTAAAGTCCGTTTGAAATTATTTTCAATTTGGAGTTATTTGGGTTTTATTCAAATTATTTTTCTCCAAAAATAAAATAAATGGAAAATAGGGTAAACTGATTCCCTACATCAGAAAATTGGAGAGAAATAATTTTGAAATCATTTTGGTATTTCTAAAATGATTTTTATTGGGTTTTATTGTAGAAGTAGCACTGTTTGAATTATTTGAATTTTTGTGAATTTTATTTGGCACTAGAGAAATGTTCATGTTGTCGAAAATCTTTTTCTGAAAATTTTGATATATAATATGCCTATATAAAATTTTATTTTATTTTCGTTATCCAAATTTCCTTTTTTGTTTCTATAGAAGAAAAGAAAAGAAAAACTACGTGTGCGCCTGGAACTAACCGCCGCCCACACGGGTAGCATAGCAGCATACCGATCTAGGGATGACACTTAAGCACAGAGACTTGACCGTCTGAGGTCGGGTCGCTACAAGATGGTATCAGAGCACATGTTAACTTTAGGACGTGACCCCTAGAAACTGGCAAGCCCATAGGAAAGATTTTTCTCTACAACTTCATTTTCAAAAAGATCTTTTCCTCTCTTCTTTTTTGAGCTTATTCAAATATTCCCTTTTAGTGAGACTATACCCCTTTCCCCTTTTGACCACGAAGATTCGACTGATGAGACCACTTCAAGAAGTACAAGATATCGGACAACTAAGACCACTTTGTAATGAAGAGGATTTCACCATACATTATGATAATGTAAACTACAACAGTTGGAGACTCCGAAGACTAGGAGAATTTGAATGCCCTGTAGAATTTTCCAGATTTGTATGACCTAGGAAGGCTACCCTATTGGAATTTTTAGACTATGGAAGCCATCAATACCCGAGATCAAGGTGTATCAGAGAAAGACCGGAACATGGAGCATGAGAACTCAAATTTTTGTCAAGAAAACCCTAAGGCAGGAGATATAAACTATGGAAGACAGCTCATGGCAATTACAAGGGCAGAAACGCGATTATCCATGATGTCATCGCCACTGATACTATGGTCACCATGCTGAGTTGAGCTTGCATTTCTTTGAAAGGATTGGATGACAAGAAAGCTAATGGAGCACCTATCAGCAAGATGAAGTTTTAACCTTAGCCGGTGTATCACCAGGATCTGGAGTAGTACATCAAGAATTTTAAGATGGAGCTCCAGGAAGCCGTATTAGACAAGGAAGCATTTCGTGAAGAACTCAGGAACCAGAAGCTGAAAGTAGCCAAGCTGGAGGAGCTACAACCTCGAGATACCAGAGATTTGTTAGGAACTGAAGGACAGTAGGACCATGGTTCATGCCAAGGATGTTGAAACCCAGAAGTTTGGAATGCAACCCCAGAATATTGAAGGACGTCATGAGAGACTTCGCGTCGACAGAGATGATCTGGCAAAAGAACTTGAGAAGGACAAGCACGATCGGAAGTAGCCATCAGAGACATGAACAAGATGTGAAGAGTTTGACAACTTTGAAGATTCATTGACCTTTAGAAGACCAAGCCCCTGTTATATACCTACATTAGATGTGACGATTGTGAGCTGTCATTTGTTTGATGTTTTTCCGACAGCCACAAATAAAACCTGTCTCTTCAAAACTATTGTTTGCATTGTGTGTATCCCTCTCTATCTCTCTTATCTCACCCCAAAAACCCATGGACCCAATAGAGGATGAATGGAGATGAGCTTGTATTTTCTGGACCGGTGAGTCAATTGGAGACGGACCGATGGATTCAGAACATGGAGGATCACATGGAGAATAACACTATAGCCGGAAAATATATGACCCAGCATGCTCTTCAGTGCTTTGAAAGAGGTGCTACTACTTGGTGGAGGATGTACCAAGCCATCAATGGATGGCAAGGAGTAACCACTTGGAAAGAATTTAAGTTGACTCTGCCAAAGTCTCAGTTTGTGTCCCAGAAGTTGAAGCCTTATGGAAATGATATGAAGAAGCTCTGTGCATGCAAGCTTTGTGGAGAAATAGGACACACCCATAAAGAACACAAGGATGAATGCCCTAAATGTGAAGGAAGTCACACAGCTGAAGAATGCCCAACTAGGCAGATCACTTGTTTCTTGTGTGAAGGGACTACCCACTACCCTTCTCAGTGTCACATTTACCCCATGGTACAAAGAACCGTACAACAGAAGAAAGAAGAAATGAAAGGAGCCCTCATGGAAATTTTAGAAGAACTAGTGATGAAGGAAGAGGTGGAGGACACACCCAAAGAAGAACCAATCAAACCCTTCACCAAGTCATGCTAATCATGTGGAGAAGAAGGACACATCTCCCAGAATTGTTTGAATGGGGATCTAGTAGTATTCCCGACAGAGGAAGTAGAGTATGACCCATAGGAAATAGAAGCCCTGATTGGAACGGAAAAGTCCGGAAAGAGAAGTAGATTGGATTCCAGGAATGATCTGAGTCATATCACCTGTTATAGGTGCAAGGAGTCAGGGCACTACCTCAGCAATTGCCCAAAAAGGAAGCCAAGGACCCAAGGAGGCTATATAATCACAAGGAAAACTCGGGAGTTGTTAGAAGTAATATCTTTTCATTGTAATGAAGCAGGGCACTTTGCCAAGGATTGTCCCAAGGAGAAGGAGACTTGTGATAATTCGTTGTGTCTGTGAGAAGTAATGTAGTAGTAGTAGAAGTAGTGGGAACAACTCTTTTGTATCGAGGTGTTGAGTTGAGGCATGTAATGGAAAAGCGAGAGATTATAATCATTGGAGAACAAATAAAGTTAGCATCGTTGGTACTAATATGGATTTTATGAGTTGTTACTCTATGAAGAAGATTTTTGACCATTTTCAAGGATATGAGAAATATGGTCTATGGATGAATTTGTGCATTTCAAGGGTGGTAGTACCCTGTGAGGACAATTGACCCCTGGAAAAGATAAGGATATTCCACTTAGTGGATTTTGGACAAGATTAAGTATGAGTTTTATCTCGATATGTGCGATACCCCGAGAGTATGAAGGGAGGAAGTACTATTTGATATAAAGGAGGTATGATGTTGGTAATATGGAGAAATTGTAACTCCATGATGAGATAGAGTAATCACGTCTTAGTTTGGTGCCAATAGAAGAAAGAAAGATAGTAGAATCAGATGGATTTAAGAATGCTGGGAGGTTGGATGTTGGATTAATGATCAGTTGCCCCGATGATGAGTTCAAGGTTTACAAGTGATGAGATGGGCCATAACCCACAGGCCCAGGACCTACCAAGAAGCAAGCACACCCTTGCTGAAGGAAAACCCATGGAAGAAGTTACAATTTTAGCAACAAACGATTTTATAGGAGTTTACGCAAAACCTGAGAGTTGTGAAGGAACGATAGATGTTTGTTTGGCTTGCAGAATCAATGGATTTATCCGAACCTAGTTCGTCGACAAGAAATTTTTTGCAATGCTTGTGAGGATGACCGAGTGTTAGAATGCGAGATTCGCTAAACCGTGTACAAAGTAATGATTCGGGTGCGGGATGGATTGATCACCATACCAACTTACTCTTATTATTCGCCTTGCTATATGGGATGGTAAATCTGAGTGACTTACCTATAGTAGAGAGACGACGATATTAAACCTTGTTTAAACCTTAGAATGGTATAGCAATTTTCCCTTGTACAAGGAAACTTTTGCCAACCGTAGGTTATAACGGTGAGGATCAACCTAGACCCATTTCCCGCAGGAGAAACCATGAATTGATGACCACCATGAGATATCGATAGTTGTTTAGTTTTGGCGCCAGACCCGTCAGCTAAGAAGACAGACTCTTGGAATAACCTTACCAAGATGAAAGGACAGAAGAATTGAGGAAAAGGTTATGCCACTACCAGAAGAGCCCAGAGAAGGAGTTTTCCTGAAAATCTAAGAAGAGCGACATTGCCAACAATAAAGATGGAGTATAAGAGTCTTGTTGGAACCGTAACAATGCTTTTAAGGGTGGTAGCACCAGACCCCCTGTGATGATCGATGGATTTTGACAAGACCCCCAAACCTAACCTATTTCTTTCTAGCCTCTCCGAATCTCGAGGACGAGATTCATTTTAAGGGTGGTAGGTTTGTAACATCCCAAAATTCTAAATTTTGGAATGTTACAATAAATAGATAGTTTTGATTGCTCTGTGATTGATTGACTGAAAATGAGTGAATTCGAAACTTTTTGAAAGTTAAATGAGAGGGAATAAAAGGACTTTCCCAAACTTTCATTCTGCATTTTGATCCCCGTGAATTCAAATTCTTTTCAAATACAAAACCCTAGAGAGAAGATGATATGACTTCTTCCATTTAATTAAATGAAAAGGGGTTTTTGAAAAGATTTGAATTTTATTTGGAAATATTTCAAATTCAGAAACTTTAAGCAACTCAATGATTTTCATGAGAGAAGATAAAATGACTTCTTCAAAATATATGAAATACGAGTTGGAAGTTTAAAAGCATCAAATTTAAAGTCCATTTGAAATTATTTTCAATTTGGAGTTATTTGGGTTTTATTCAAATGATTTTTCTCCAAAAACAAAATATATGGAAAATAGGGTAAAATGATTCCCTACATCAGAAAATTGGAGAGAAATAATTTTGAAATCATTTTGGTATTTCTAAAATGATTTTTATTGGGGTTTATTGTAGAAGTAGCATTGTTTGAATTATTTGAATTTTTGTGAATTTTATTTGGCACTAGAGAAATGTTCATGTTGTAGAAAATCTTTTTTCTGAAAATTTTGATATATAATATGCCTATATAAAATTTTATTTTATTTTCGTTATCCAGTTTTCCTTTTTGTTTCTATACAAAAAAGAGAAAAAAAACTACGCGTGTGCTTGGAACTAACCGCCGCCCACACGCGTAGCATAGCAGCATACCGATCTAGGGATGACACTTAAGCACAGAGACTTGACCGTCTGAGGTCGGGTCGCTACAGGAATCAATTCATCTTTATCATTAGGAACGACAGTAATACCTCCCTTCTTAGGAACACAATGGACAGGACTTACCCACTGACTATCACCAACGGGATAAATTATACCTGCCTCAAGGAGCTTTAGTATTTCTTTTCTTACCACTTCTTTCATCTTAGGATTCAATCGTCGTTGGTGATCAATAACTGGTTTGGCATATTTTTCCAAATTTATTTTGTGTTGACATAGAGTGGGACTAATTCCCTTAAGATCATCAAGAGTATATCCAATAGCAGCACGGTGCTTCTTTAGAGTTTTCCATAATTTTTCTTCCTGCTTCTCTGAAAGGTTAGCACTAATAATAACAGGATATATCTTCTTTTCATCTAGATAAGCATATTTAAAAGTATCAGGCAATGGTTTAAGCTCAAACACGGGATCACCCTTGGGTGGAGGAGGATCCCCTAAGATCTCAACAGGCAAGTTGTGTTTCAGAATAGGTCCCTGTTTAAACAACACTTCATCTATTTCCCTTCTTTCATTCATATACATATCATTTTCATGGTCTAGCAAATATTGTTCTAAAGGATCACTAGGAGGTACGGCAATAGAAGCACGACCAATAACTTCATCTTTACTAGGCAATTCTTCTTCACGGTGTTGTCTACGAAATTTAGAAAAGTTGAACTCATGAGACATATCACCTAAACCAATAGTAATAACATCCTTTTTGCAGTCTATCCTAGCATTAACAGTGTTTAAGAAGGGTCTACCAAATATAATGGGACAAAAGCTATCTTGTGGGGAACCAAGAACAAGAAAATCAGCAGGATATTTAGTTTTCCCACACAAGACTTCAACATCTCTAACAATTCCCATTGGTGAAATAGTATCTCTATTGGCAAGTTTAATGGTGACATCAATTTCTTCTAACTCAGTAGGTGCAATATCATGCATAATTTATTTGTATAAGTCAATAGGTATTGCACTAGCACTAGAACCCATATCACACAAGCCATGATAACAATGGTCTCCTATTTTAACAGAAATAACAGGCATGCCTACCACAGGTCTATGTTTATCTTTAGCACAAGGTTTAGCAATTCTAACAGTTTCATCACAAAAATAAATAACATGCCCATCAATATTATCAGCCAAGAGATCCTTAACAAAGCAATATTAGGTTCAACTTTAACTTGCTCAGGAGGTGTATAGGTTCTAATATTGCTTTTACGAACCACAGTTGAAGCTTTAGCATGATCTTTTATCCTAACAGGAAAAGGTGGTTTCTCAACATAAGCAGTAGGAATAATAGGATCATTATAAGTGACAATCTTTTCTTCAACTTTAATAGGTGCAGCTACTTTTACTTCAATGGGGGATGATATTTAAACCACTTCTCCTTAGGGAGATCAACATGAGTAGCAAAAGATTCACAGAAAGAAGCTACGATCTCAGAGTCAAGTCCATATTTAGTGCTAAATTTACTGAAAACATCAGTATCCATAAAAGATTTAACACAATCAAACTTAGGTGCCATACCTAACTCCTTACCTTCATCGAGATCCCAATCTTCAGAGTTGCCTTTAATTCTTTCCAATAAATCCCATTTGAATTCAATAGTCTTCATCATAAAAGAGCCAACACAAGAAGTATCGAGCATGGTGCGGTTGTTATCAGAAAGCCGAGCATAAATTTTTTGAATAATCATTTCTCTTGAGAGCTCATGATTGGGGCATGAATATAACACTGAATTAAGCCTCCCCCAAGCTTGAGCGATGCTTTCTCCTTCGCGAGGCCAAAAATTATATATATAATTATGATCACGATGAACAAGACACTTAGGATAAAACTTCTGATGAAATTCTAATTTCATTTGTTGTAGTTCCATGATCCCATATCATCACATAGCCTATACCATGTCAATGTGTCTCCCTCCAAATATAAAGGGAAGACCTTCTTCTTGATAACATCATTGGGCATACCTGCAAGCTAAAATAATCCACAAACTTCATCCAGATATATTAGGTGCTCATCAGGATGTAATGTTCCATCTCCTGCAAAAGGATTAGCTAGCAGTTTTTCTATCATACCCGAAGGAATTTCAAAGCAGACATTTTCATTTTCAGTAGGTTCAGTAGGTTGAGGAGCAACTCTTTGATCTACTGGTCGGGGTGAAGATATCCCAAACAAGCCCCTCAGAGGATTACTTTCCATAGTAACAAGTGACAGTAAATTTCAGCACACTATATAAATTTTTCCTTACCAAATTCCACCTACCAAAGGCGCTTCACTCCCCGGCAATGGTGCCATAAAAGAGTCTTGATGACCCACAAGTATAGGGGATCTATCGTAGTCCTTTCGATAAGTAAGAGTGTCGAACCCAATGAGGAGCAGAAGGAAATGATAAGCGGTTTTCAGCAAGGCATTCTCTGCAAGCACTGAAATTATAGGTAATAGATAGTTTTGTGATAAGATAATTTGTAACGAGCAACAAGTAACAAAAGTAAATAAAGTGCAGCAAGGTGGCCCAATCCTTTTTGTAGCAAAGTACAAGCCTGGACAAATTCTTATATAGAGAAAAGCGCTCCCGAGGACACATGGGAATTATCGTCAAGCTGGATTTCATCAGGATCATATGTTTCGTGTTCGGTCCCACTTATGATTAACCTCTATTGCAAGCATCCACAACTACAACAAAAGTATTAAGGTAAACCTAACCATAGCATGTAACATGTGGATCCAAAATCAGCCCCTTACGAAGCAACGAATAAACTAGGGTTTAAGCTTCTGTCACTCTAGCAACCCATCATCTACTTATTACTTCCCAATGACTTCCTCTAGGCCCAAATAATGGTGAAGTGTCGTGTAGTCAATGTTCACATAACACCAGTAGAGGAGAGACAACATACATCTCATCAAAATATCTAACGAATGCCAAATTCACATGACTACTAATAGCCAGACTTATCCCATGTCCTTAGGAACAAACGTAACTACTCACAAAGCATATTCATGTTCATAATCAGAGGGGTATTAATATGCATATAGGATCTAAACATATGATCTTCCACCAAATAAACCAACTAGCATCAACTACAAGGAGTAATCAACACTACTAGCAACCCACAGGTACCAATCCCAGACTTGGAGACAAGAATTGGATACAAGAGATGAACTAGAGTTTGAGAGGAGATGGTACTGGTGAAGATGTTGATGGAGATTGACACCCTCCCGATGAGAGGATCGTTGGTGATGACGAAGGGCATGACTACACCAGTCAAAGATGTTGTTGTAAGTCCTTAATCCTCATGCCTTTTAACTACTACTTACTCTGACTCGTGCATTGAACTGCATGGTTTGCAGCCAATGTATATTACTCTTTTCAATTTTATACACAATTGTCTTAGCGTATAATTGCACCTTAGAAGGTTTAAAAGAGAGGAGTGATGTTCCTTTGATCTTGATCTATAATCTAGTTCCGTGCTGGACTTGCCCACACAACGTTACAATTGCATGTTTGTCTGTTCTCAGTTGTTTTACGATATGAATGATGTCATACTATGCTTACCGCATTATAAACTTTGTCTCTTTATCCTTAGTTGTCAATACAATGTGAAGAAATAGACAATGCATTAGCCATGGTACATGGTCATATGTTTGGAACCTGGTTTTATTATGTACTTGAAGTAAAATACAACTAATATTTTACACGGGTTCACCAGAATAAGTTCTGTATATAGACCAAAGCTATTTTGTTTGGTTTTGCTTCCTCCTTAATATCTTTTGTTCTGGTACTACTAATGTACAAACTCAAATTTTTAGCAAGCTATGGAAAAAATGGTGCAACCGCCACCTTCTGAAGGTTACGAGGCAACTCTAACCGCAATGTCACCTCTTGCTGCAATGGGTCGGTACCTGTCCACTAATAGTGTCAAAAGCATGTTCCTACGTAATACTGGGTTAGTTGTTAAGGCAATCTCGTCCAAACTGCCTCATGATCAAGATATGCAAGCTCAGAACAATGTTATATCTACACTCCAGACATAAGTCATTCCCTAACAGAGACCCTTTCTGAAACAAGGACAACCATTGTTCAATGTCGTCAAGATATACATGGTTTTGAAACCAGACTATCAGACATTTGCTATGTTGTTCAGGAGCCTAGGAGAAATGAAGGCGAAGGTTATGGTGCTCCATCGGATAGTACAACATGAAAACATAACAGTCAGGTCAAATGAACTGAGCTTCTAAACTTCTGGTGGTGCATTTATCTGCCAAACTATTAACTTTTATGCCAATCTTCCTTTTGTTTTATGGTTGTAATTTGTTTTATTGTGATACAAAATTTGTTCTTAACACGCAGCCACCGGCTGAAGAAAACATCAAGCCATTTTTGTATAGTGTAGGGTATTCCCTATATTTGCACTAGTGGCGAACTTTGATGCCCAGTTTCGGGCTTAATAGTGTGATTTGTGCAATCACCTTAATAGCCTAGCGTTAGTTTCAGGCTTATTTATTTCCTATTCTTCTTTTTCCCTAGTTTGCTAGTGGCTGCAACAACCATGGGCCATATATGGACCGTGGTAACATTGACCCTGCTACAGGCCGTAGGATCCATGGGCCTCCTATGGGCCGTTCGATAAATGGGCCTTCAATGGGTCGTAGAATAGGTGGGCCTCAGGCCCTAGGATAAATGGTACCACATGGGTCGTAAACGGGCATAATTGGTATCGGGCCAGCACGGTAACGGGCCATTAATAGGCCGGAAGACAGAAAAGGCTTAATTCTGTCATAGGCATAATGGGTCGTTAATGGGCCAGAATATAGGACGGGTTGGAAACGGGGCAACGGGTTAATAGGCCACAAACGGGCCGATTCTAACCACGAGCCGAATTTGGCCCATTAGGGGAACAAACCAGTAACGGGCCGGAAGTAATCGACGGTCGGGAAGGATCCCAAGAACGTATGGGCTGTCAGTAGGATGAAAGCTAACACGGCCTAGAAACGGCACATGTGAATCATGGGCCATTAATTGCTACAAAGAAATTTACTGTTCATTATGGTCCAGAGTCACTGTGGGCCACTAAAGGGCCTAAAGATACGAATGGCCTCATATGGGCCGAAAGACTTCATGGGCCATACATGGGCCGAAAGTGAAATGGGTTAGTGTTATATTCGATGGCCCACATGACGCTGTTGGGCCGATTTCGGGAAGACCCTAACGGGCCATGACTTACCGGGCCGTAAAATGGGCTATATGCGAACAAACTGTTAACATGCTTTTCATGGGCCGGCCCGTTAACTTTTAACCAAGTCAAACGGGCCGGCCTCTGTAAGCTAAATGGGCCAGTGTTGGCCTGTTGCACATGTCGACATATCATAGGCGCCTATCTGACCCAATGACGAGCTAACACGTGTTTCCTTTAGCCAATGAGAATTTTACACATGGAAAATTCCCATTGGTCCACGCTTTTAACGGGTTATCGAATCCAAAACCGGACCCGATAGCTTAACGGCGACCCGTTAGGGTGGATGCCACGTGTCAGTTACCCTTGACAAAAGCACTTCCATGACGCATCATTTATCGCCATGGAAGTGAACACTTCCGTGATGATAATTTTGGTATTGTCATGGAACACTTCTACGACAACACAAGTATGACTATCTTGATTCTGTCATAAAATCGTCATGGATGTACATACATGACAGAAAACGTGACCTACTGTGACAAACACGTATCATCACAGAAGTGTATTTTTTTGTAGTGACACAATACTTCAACATCTCGAACAATCCCAAGTGGTGAAATAGTATCTCTATTTGCAAGCTTAATAGTAACATCAATGTCCTCTATCTCAGCAGGTGCAATATGATTCATAA